>NW_017671112.1:239846-283454 GCF_001879085.1 Nicotiana attenuata
GACACACTAGGCCGAATGAACCCCTTATCTAGGAGTTCCTAAAGCTGATCCTTCAATTCTTTCAACTCCGCTGGTGCCATACGATATGGCGGAATGGAAATGGGCTGAGTGCCCGGCACCAGGTCAATACCAAAATCAATATCCCTGTCCGGGGGCATGCGCGGCAGGTCTGCAAGGAAAACATCGGGAAACTCCCTCACAACTGGGATAGAATCAATGCTAGGAGTCTCGGCTCCAACATCCCTCACGAATGCCAAATATGAAATGCAAACCTTCCCAACCATACGCTGGGCCTTTAAGAATGAAATCACCCTGCTAGGAACATAGTCAGTCATACCATGCCACTCGATCCTCGGTACACACGGTATAGCCAAAGTGACTGTCTTAGCGTGACAGTCTAGTATAGCACGACACGGCAACAACTAGTCCATGCCCAGAATAACATCAAAATCTACCATGCTCAATAACAACAGATCAATTCGAGTCTCCAGACCCCCAATAGTAACCAAACATGACCGGTGTACATGGTCTACAACGACAGTATCGCCCACCAGGGTAGATACATGAACAGGTAAAGCAAGACACCCTCGGGTCGCACCCAGATGATGAGCAAAATATGAGGACACATAAGAATAGGTGGAACCGGGATCAAATAAGACTGAGGCATCTCTGCGGCAGACTGAAATAACACCTGTAATAACAGCATCCGAAGCAATAGCATCTATCCTACCCTGAAGAGCATAAAAACGAGCTTGACCATCGCCCGATCGACCACCTCCCCTGGGGCGACCCCTGGCTGCCTGACCCTCACCCCTAGCTGGCGAGGCGGGTGCTGAAGAAACTGGACCAGAAGATGAAGGCTGACCCCTCTGCTGAGATGAGCTAGCAACACGATGAGGACACTCCCTTCGCATATGCCCAAACTCTCCACACTCATAGCAACTCCCAGGTGCTGGGGACTGGGACTGAAGGGAACCCCTCGCGCCGGCATGACTAGCTGATGCACTCGGCCTAGAAGAACCCTGAGCAGACGGAGCACGGATGAACTCTATGATGGAAGAGCGCTGAAAGATGGCTGACTCTGCTGAGAACCCTGATAACCACGACCTGAAGATCCTCCTCGGTACTCGGGTCGAGCTGACTGAGCGGGCCTGAAAGAACGACCCCGACCCTGCTGGAACTGGCCCCTCGAAGGAGCGCCACTGTAACTACCAGAACCTTGAGGCCTCTTGGCCTCCCTCTCATCTCGATCGTGACGGCAAACCGCCTCAATCTCTCGGGCTATATCAACCACCTCCTCGAATGTGGCACCCAGCACTCGCTCCCTAGTCATAAGAACTCGAAGAGGGTAGCTGAGACCGTCAACAAACCTCCGGATACGCTCACGATCTGTCGGAACCAGCCAAACTGCATGCCGAGCCAACTCTGAAATTCTTATCTCATACTGGGACACAGTCATATCTCCCTGCCGTAGCCACTCAAACTGTCTGCGCAGCTCCTCCCTGCGAGACTGCGGTACATACTTCTCCAAGAAGAGAGTGGAGAACTCCTGCCAAGTCAAAGGTGCTGCACCAGCCGGTCTACGCCGCTCATACGCCTCCCACCAAGTGAAGGCAGCTCCCGTAAACTGAAAGGTAGTAAAAGCCACACCACTGGACTCAAGAATCCCCGTTGTACGGAGCATCCGCTGACATCTGTCGAGAAAACCCTAGACATCCTCGCCCTCAGCTCCACTAAATGTCGGAGGCTGTAGTCTACCAAACCTCTCGAGGCGACGCTGCTCATCCTCAGGCATAACTGGAACCCTGAACTCCTGTACTGGTGCCACTGGCTGAGCTGGAGGTGCCTCTGGAGTCTGTAATCCCTGTGCTACCTGCTCAGGTGTGCGAGCACCGGGGGTCTGGTTGCTTCCCCCGGCCTGTGAAGTAGCTGCAGGTGCGGTGGTGGCTGAAACCACCTGAGCCAGGCCCGTGCACACTGTCAAGATCTGAGCTAATGTCTCCTGAAGGCCAGGAATCACCATGGGCACGGCCGATGCCTGAGCTGGTACTGCTGGAGCCTGATCCGGAACTGGGGCAACTGGTGGATCAACAGGCGCTGCCCCTGCTGCTCTGCCTCTGCCACGACCACGACCGCGTCCACGGCCTCTGGTGGCCTCAATAGGTGGTACTGGTGGTCGTCTGCCACGTCCGGTAGCTCGTGTGCTCACCATCTGTGAGAGAATAGAATAAGGAGAAGTTTAGTATTCGGATCAACAAGTTCGCACGACAAGAATTTCAAGAATGTCAAATTTTCCTAAAGGTTCTGCAGCCTCTCGAGGATAAGTACAGACGTCTCCATACCGATCCGCGAGACTCTACTAAACCGGCTCATGACTTGCGAGACCTAGTAACCTAGGCTCTGATAACAACTTGTCACGACCCCAACCCCGGTCATGATGGCGCCCAACAGTGCTAGGCAAGCCCGACCAACTCAACATTTTCAATCCCTCATTTAAAGTTCATTACCAATTAACAGGATTCAAATACCAAATTAACATAATTCTAATTCTGTAACGGTAGATAAAATGTGCGGAAATCGAGAAATATCACCACAAAGCCCACCGATCTGGTGTCACGAGTCAAGAGCCTCTAATGAAAGTCTGGGAAAAAAAAAATAGCCTAACAAAAGATAGTCTAAAACGCTGAAAGTAAAGAGGATAGAGGGAGAAATCGGGTCTGCGAACGCTATGCAGCTACCTCGATGACTCCGGTGAGATCTGAATAGTAGCAATAGCTCAATCTACGCCTCCGGAATACCTGTATCTGCACACATGGTGCAGGGAGTAAAGTGAGTACTCCGACTCAGTGAGTAATAGCAATAAATAATGACTGACGGAAAGAAATCTCGTAAAAGCACTAAGAAGTTCTATATCAAAGCAGTAAGGACATTTAAACAGCAACTAAATGAAGAAACCGGGTAAAAATCCATTAAGCCAGTATTCAACTCATTTATTCCTCACGAAAACCAAAATCATAATTATACCGCTGCGGCGCGCAGCCCGACCCATGTAGTATACTGCTGCAGCGTGCAACCTGATCCATATATATATATATATATATATATATATATATATATATACTGCTGCGGCGTGCAGCCCGATCCAATAATAATAGTCGATTACGCTCACTGGGGGTGTGCAGACTCCGGAGGGGCTCCTTCAGCCCAAGCGCTATACTACTGCGGCGTGCAGCCCGATCCAATAATATACTACTGTGGCGTGCAGCCCGATCCCTATAAATATATATACTGTTGCGGCGTGCAGCCCGATCCAATACACATCAACTGCCATCACAATGGGGTTCTCAACCCCTCTCAGTCAATATAAACTTAGCCCCTCGGCATACTAAGATAAGATAGGGACTCCAGCCCACATGTTACTCTCATTTTTGATTTAGCTATTTAGAAGCCAGTTCGTATTTTTGTTTGTGCTACTCTTTGAAATATTTACCTAATATTCTGGCATTATCTGATAACTGAGCGTTGTGCCCAAGGGGCGGAAATTCTGTGCTTATCTGCACTATTTGTTTTGCATTCGTTTGCGTAACTGCTGAAAAAGACATTTCAAAAGAGGTTTAAACTGAGTTAAGATGTTTCTCTAAAGATTTCATAGCTTCACTGTTTTCTAAAAAGGGTTACACTGCTTCTATATAACATGATGATTTGCCATACGTGGTTTCTTGCCGCTCAGTTGTTATTTACCTTTATTACTCACTGAGTTGGAGTATTCACTTTACTCCCTGCACCTCGTGTGCAGATGTAGGTATTTATTCACCCGGTAGCAGGTTTTTGGTTGATCAGAAGCAGAGTCATAGGAGTTAGCGAGGTGACTGCCAGCGTTCGCAGCACCGTTTTTTCTCTCTTTTGTTCATTATTCTGGCTTTGTATATTTTAGGCCTTGTAGTTGGATTTACACTCTAATAGATGTTCGTGACTTGTGACACCCCGGTTTGGGCTGTGTCGGGATGGTTTCCCTTATTGTATTCGCTATTTCCGCACTTTATGGTTATTAAATCATGTTTTAGAACTGTTTATGTTAAGTAACTGCTTAAAAAGGAGTTTTACGATGGTCTGGCTGGCCTTGTCCTCACGAGAGGCGCCATCACGACCGGGTTTGGAAATTGGGTCGTGACAAAATGGTACTCTCCTGCTTCTCTGAGCTTCATTGAAAGACAAACTTATAGGTGCATGATCTGATATGAAGGGTTGTCCATACACAGTAGCTATATGACCCCATTGTATCATCAAGTCATAGTTTCCAAATACCCTATCAATCCTACTCCATATTCTATCTTCACCATCCTATTTATTAGACCAAGTATAGTATTCCCCTCTCCAATTTAATTCATTCAGCTTTAGTTCTTGGATGCAATCAGTAAAATCCTGTATTTCAGCCTGTGTTACTAGATTTCCATGCTTCCTATCTTGCAACTGTAATACAGCATTGAAATCACCTCTAATTATCCAGGGGATGTTTACCATCTGATTTATCTCCTTCAAATTCTCCCATAACTGTTTTCTCTTCTCACCTGTATTATAACCATAAACTACAGATACTGCATATATTCCATCATTGTTAACTTTTGAGATAGTACAGTGAATCACCTGAGCTTCTACTTTTGTCAATTGCACATCATAACAGTTAGGATCCCATAGAATCCATATCCTACCATTAACTGCTGCATTATAGTTATTAATCACTTCCCATCCAGGTGCTATGTAATGACTTATTGTTTTTGCATTTTTCTCCTTTACTCTAGTTTCAATGAACCTTGCCAATTTGATATTTTTGCTTTTCAAATAGTTTCTCATCTCCTTCCTCTTGTACCATTTATTAATACCCCTCACATTCCATATCAACCACTTCATTTAATAATTTCTGCATTCCCCACCTCTATCATGAGGTAGGTTTTTGGTTCCACTAGTAATCGGTGTCCCTCTTTTTGGGCTAACTCTACTAGATTGTGGTCTCAGCATAGGAAAGTTCTCAAAGTTAAAGTCTAATATATTCTTTCCTCTGTCCAATATCTCTTTGTTATTGCTCCCCTTATCCCCAGCAGTCTGATGCAGTATAGCTTGCACTTCTTCTTGTTGCATTCCAGTTTTACCATCTGCAGCTTTGTGTGGTACTCCAATTCTCTTTGCTATTTCACCCATTTTTCCTTCTGCATTGTCCTATTTTTCATCTCTAACATCTTTAGCTATAGGTCCTTTTGTTCTCCATTCATATGTAACCTTCTTTGCTTCCCTTCTTCTTTGTGGTTGTATTACCCTTTGCTCCTTATTTCCTTGATGATTTTGACAGATATGACCAATAGCTTGACATTTATCACAATACACTGGCTTCCACTCATAAGCTATTGTCTGTTGGAATGCTTTCCCTCTAGGATCCATTACCTTGATCTCAGTAGGCAGAGTTTTAGTTACATTTACTTCAATCAGCATCCTTGCATATGATATCCTTGTTTGCTTAGTTGTACACTCGTCAGCAAACAAAGGCTTTCCAATTGCACTTGCAATCTTACTCAATGATCCATTTCCCCAGCAGCTCATTGGTAATTTGGGGAAAATCACCCACAATGGTATATCAGTTAGAAATTCCTTACTGATATCAAATTCTGGAGTCCAAGGTTTGAGAATGATTGGCCTGTTCCTTATAGTATGAGGTCCAGCATAGAAAATTTTGTGCATATCATCCATATTTTGAAATTTTATCACATAATAATCATCCTCGTGAAGAAACAGATCTGGTTCACCAATGTCCAGCCAGTGTTGTGCAATGTATCTTCGCATAACATTATATCCTGGGTTTTCACCCACAATATAAGCAATCAGTGCTGCACTCCACTTCTCCTCTTCTTCCTTCACATCCTGCACCTCAAGCTGCACCACTGCTTGGCCATCTATAATCTGAGGAGGTACATACTTCAAAGCCATTCCATGAGTAGCCACTCTATTTTGTTAAAACATATTTGACCACTTTTTAACCTCTTGACCTCGATCTATGGGTTTTGCCTCTGTATTTCTGTTCTGCTCATCCCTTGATCCCTTAGCTTCCTCACCCTGTGTTTTCAGAGTTTCCTTGTCAGGTTGACCAGTTTTTCCCCTTTCGTTACTATTCCATTGATTTTCCCTTCAGTTCCTTTTTCAAATTCCTTCACTCCTCGTTCCGCCGAGTTGTGAATCTGTATCTCCTTCATCTCTGAGCTAATTACTGGAGCAATTTCCACCTCTCCTTGTTCAGTTGCTACTTGTTTCTCCGCTTTCTGCATGTCCTCTACATCCTTCAATTTATTAGTAGCTAAGTTTCTAATGGTTAAGATCGGCGTCTTTGGTTGCTTTCGTGGTCTTCCTCTTCCCCTTCCTCGCCCTCAAGCCATGGCAGCCACACTCGGCGCACGTTTAGCTAACGTGAGCTGAGAGCATGGTGAAGACGGGTTTTAACTTTGAAAGTGAAGTTTTTATAATAAATTAATCATCTTTGTTAGTTAAGATGATATAATTTTGAATTCAAGTATTCTGTTTATGCAATACCATTAATTTCTAGATTAAAAAAGATTGTCGTATTTTTATCACGTTAATTACTCTATAATGATTATTTCATCTTGTAAATAATTTGTTGATAAATTTAGTTAGTTGTTCTTTCACATATGAGTTTTGACTAAAGATTTACGTGCAACGCACGTACATAATGACTAGTATTATTATAAAAGCATGAATACAATGTCGGTTTACAAAAATAACCTTATAATATTAAGCATAATAACTCATAATAAAAGGACATACCGGAATTTCAGATATTTTCCTTGTAATCCTATTAGTTTTAGGACATAACTACACGTTAGCAATCCTACATGATTAACTTTAGGAATCCTATTAGTATTATTACTTTTCGGCTGTCTAATGTATATAAAATTGAACGAAGTAAATAATTTTTAGTCATGTAGTCCTATTACTTTTGGGATATACTTTTTAAAAATTTCTATTACTAATTTAACTTGAAAACGTATTATAGTATTCTATTACTAATTTAATTTGATAATGTATTATATTATTTAAATTCATTTAGAAAAAAGGAGTGCATATATTATTATAAAAGCATAAATACAATATTAATATACCAAAATAGCCCTAAAGTATTAAACGAAAGAACTTGTAGGGAAAGAGCATAACTGCAATAACTTATTTTGTTGGACTACAATACCTTCTATACTAATTGTTAATATTTAATATTTTAATATTAATAAAAATTATCTATTAGATTCTTATTAAAAATATGTAGGAAGGTTTAACAAAATCAATTTCATTAGAATCCTCCGTATTGGTAATATATTACCACTCCATAATGTCCAATACCAAAAAAAAAAGTTTAAATATACTGCATAAAGAGTTAAAATTGAGGGGGGAAAAATACTCCCACGATAATATATTGTTATATTATATTTGAACTATTTTTCTACTCAAATAATGTTTTTTAATTAATTTTCCGTGTAATATTTAAAAATACCCAATTATTACACAACAACTAAGAAAATATTTAAGAATATAAATGTGTGAGAAAGAGAAAAAAAAAATGGTTGGTAAGAATCACTATCACTAATGATTCTACAGACATAAAAATCTAAAAGTAAATCTCATATCAATCTTTTACTCTTTGAAAATAAAATTTATGGTGGATAACATTATAACTAAGATTAAATATTCAAAATAAGAGATGAACTAATATTAAGATCTAAATCAACATAGAATAAATTAATTTTTATGTTAAAATCAAATAACTAAATCTTTGAATTAATTATTTATGTGACAACCCGGCTTGTTGTCACGTGAGTTACCGCCCCGTTTCCCCCATTTTCTGACTCCTCATATTTTATTATAAGAGTCTTGAGTGAACGAGTCGATTTGGATTGGTTTTGGATGGAAATGAGACACATAGTCTCTTTAAGGAAGGTTTGTATTGGAAAAAGTCAACCGGATGTTGACTTGTGAGTTAGAGGGCTTGGATGTGATTTCCGGTGATTTGGTTAGCTTCGGGGGATGATTTGTGACTTAGGAGTGTGATCGGAATTGGTTTTGGAGGTCCGGTGTAGAATTAGGCTTGAATTGGCGAAGTTAGTAACTTGGCGAATTCCGGCTGATGGGTGAGATTTTGATCCGAGGGTCGGAATGGAATTCCGAGAGCTGCTGTAGCTTCGTTAGGCGATTTTGGATGTGTGTGCAAAATTTCAGATCCTTCGGAGGTGTTTTGGTTGGGTTTTTGATCGAATGCGAGTTTCGGAAGATTTGGAAAAACTTAGGCTTGAATTTGATGTAATTAATGGTTTAGGTGTTATTTGTGGTGTTTTGATGATTCGGCGAGTTTGAATAAGGTGTTGGTTCATGTTTGTGCTTTTGGTTGAGGTCCCAGGGGCCTCGGGGTGATTTCGGATGGCTATCAGGATGAATTTTGGACTTATGAGACTGCTGGTATGTCTGGTTTCTGGTATTTCCGCATCTGCGGAAAGGGAGCCGCAGATGCAGTTGCGCAGGTGCGGAAGGAGGGTCGCAGGTGCGGTCACTTGGCTTGAATGGAAGATAGCGCAGATGCGGAATGGGAGCCGCATCTGCGAGACCGCAGATGCGGTAGATTGGTCGCAGAAGCGAAGTGGCGTGGCCTTGGAATTTCCGTAGGAGCGGACAGGTATTCGGAGAAGCGGAATTCGCAAATGCGGAGAGTGGACCGCAGAAGCGGTCGTGGAGTTAAATGAAGATCCACAGAAGCGGGAGTATAACCGCAGAAGCGGTGGCCGGAAATGCGGTAAAGGAACCGCAGATGCGAAAATCTCTGTTCACAGAAGGGTTTTAAAGCTCATTTTGTTCCGCGAGCTTAAGTCCATTTCCACCATTTTTGATCGACCTTGAGAGCTCTTGGACGGAATTTGAAGGGGATTTTGACTAGGTGTGATTGGAGGTGAGTTCCTTGGCCTAAATACATGAATTTATGGTAGAATTAAGGAAATTTGTGGAAATTCATCAAAAGAAGGTAAAGCTAGGGCTTGGGAATTTGATATTTCAAAATGGAATTTGAGGGGTCAAATGGACTCCGATTTTGGTAAATTTGATATGTGTAGACTCGTGGTGAGATAAGGAATCTGGTGATGTTAATTTTCTGATTTTTTGAGAAGTGGGCCCGGGGCTCGGGTTTTGCCAACTTCGTGAATTTCGATGTTTTTCGAGTCTTTTCGATTGGGTTATACTCCCTTAGCCTATTGTAACGTCGTTTTGGCCAGATTCGACGCGCGAGGAAGTTGATTTGCGAGGCAAGGGCATAGCGAGCTTGGACTTTGGCCAGCTTGAGGTGAGTAATGGTTATAAATGATGTCCTGAGGGTTTGAAACCCCAGATTTGCACACGTAGTGCTATGTTGAGGTGAGACACACGCAGCATGATGAGCGTGGGGTCCATTACTGCTGGGGATTTGGACTTGGTCCATCCCGATTGATGATTCTATTGTATTTTTACTGAGACTTAATTAATATAATTATAGTTTGAGCTAGTTGCCATGTTTGGGGTCTTGTGCCAACCTGTAGAACCCTTAGGGGCATTTGTGCTGATTAACCTCACTTTACTTGGTAAAAATCATACCCTTAGTCATGTTTCTATTCCTCGATCCTCTTCTCGTAATCGAGGGCCCGCTTCAACTCGGCTTGGGCATCAGCAGCGTCCTTCATACGAATCGCCATCTCCTGATCAGCCTTGGTTCGACTTAATGCTGCTTCAACCCGCGCATTGATTATCTCAGCCCTGATCTTCGAGAGATCAGACTCAAGCTTCCCGATCATATCCTCTTGGACCGTAGCATTGTCACCAGACAAGTGGAGTTGGGCCTCGAAGGCGGGAACCTTGGCCAAGGCGCCCCTCTCCTCTAAAGCTTGAGCCTGCGCCTGAGCCCTCAATTCGCCACAAGCATTCCTGGCGCAGTCGGGTTCGCCCTTAAGGTAATCCCAGGCCTCCGTCTTTTTCTGCTAAGATAGGCAAGAGGGTTAACCATAAGGGTTAAAGAGAGCAAAGCATATACTACGGAAGGATACCTGCTCCATCAAATAGATCTTGTAATTCGAGCTCCGACGCACCTCATATCGCTAGTGCATCAACTCAACCTCCTTCTCCTTGCTAAGAAGCCTAAGGGACTCGCCCTCGTCCAGAGCTTTACGAAGCTTGGCCCCATGACGGAGCAGCTCATACCTAAGCCTACCAAAGGCCTGCAAAAGAACAACTCAATAAAGAAAGGAAGATGTAAAACGCAGAAGGACTACGCCGAGACTCACCATAAAGTGAAGCCGGCGAACTTCCTCGAAGGTAGAGCACACTCCTGTTGATCCTGCCTCTTCGGCCCAGGAGAACCAACCTCGGGCAAAGCATATTCACTCGGAGGAACCACCGCCCCGGAATCAAACACTTCGAGAACATCAGGCTCGGGCGATGTTCTCTCCTCGAAGACGCGGGCCCGTTGAGCCCCATTAAGAGCTCCACCACACTGTGGATGCAAATCCCATTTATCGCCATCGTCCCTCAGCTCGGAGGCCGACGACTCCTTCCACCCTCCGGAAGAACACTGCCACGCCCCAAGGGACCGCTCGATACCTACAACGGCAAAACCGGTACAAAAGAAAGAGGAAAATATCATCTTAAATACATGAAGGCCAAGGTAGGAGTAGCCTACGCGCATACCTGGGTATTTCTGTTCCCATCTGCCACGGGACACAGCTTGCCACCTACGCCCGTCGCAATTCGAATGGGTCGCCAACCTTCGGACCCAACCAGGCAAATCGGGAACTTCACCTGGCGACCATGAAGTTGCTGTAGGAAAGAAGGAAACACAATTACTAGGATGGCTTTCGCTATAAGCGAATCAAAGAAAGCTCGAGACACTTCACTCACGTGCATGATTCCATCCCTCAGGAAAGGGCATGAGCTCCATGGGGATAACGTCAGCCGTCCGGACCCGGACAAATTGACTGGCCCACTCTTGATCCCCATCTTCCTTCTCATCAACAACAAAGGGCGTAGACTAACGACACCACAAAGTTAGCAGGCTTCGGTGATGAAAGGGCCGGTACAACCTGACGAGGTGGTTGAGCGTGAATTCAAGCCCAGCTTTCTGCGCAAAGAACCTCATCATCAGCACCACTAGCCAAAATGACGGATGTATCTGCACCAAAGTAACCCGATACTTCGAGCAAAAATCAAGCACGACCCTATCAAGGGGGCCAAATGCGAAAGGATATAGGTATACGCTAAAAAATCCATTAGCAGAGTCCGTAATACTCTCATCCGGGGAAAGCACCTGCAGCGTTATCCCCTCGCTCCATCCGCAGTATCTCCTCACCATCTCCAGATGTTCCTCTTTTATCAAAGGCACGATCATCAGAGCAAACTCCCGCGGATCATGAGCGTTGGGAGTGGAACTCTCCCCTCCTTGCCGGGCCGGCCTCAAAGTAGCTGCTATGGCTATGGTAGAGTTGACAGATTAAAGCAAGGACGTGCGCCAACGCTTTTTCCGCCTGAAGGGACGAAGGACCCGAGGCCAAGGCGGAAGGATAGCAATCCAAAATAATGAGATCTCCTAAAGAAGCAAAGGCCACCCCATATATTTAGGGGAAACAACGACGATTCGCCTATCCAGAGTGAGCCCCTGGAGGCCAACGGCCTCGGTACAGATCTCGTGGTAATGACCGACCCCAGAGGCATCCGTAGACAAGAAGTTAGGCTTCAAGGAGCCAACTGCATCGTCCCTATTTCCCAAGGTGGTGCCCGACCTCGAGGACCTCCACCAAAAAGAAGTCAGGTTTCGGAGAACCTTCAAGCGCCATGATAGAGCTCGAAGGCGGTACCCGATCTTGTGGTTTCCCTCTCCGAAAAGAAAAATAATCACTTCAAGCTCCGCCCACGAGTGCTCGACCGCAGAAAATCGCCTAAAAACAAACAAGCCCCTTCCTCAGAAGCCTGCCTATAACACCTCAAAAGGTTATCTACACCAAGATCAAAGTAAAAGCTCCGAGCGCCCAAAGTCGACTTTCGCTTTGGTGCTCTATCTCTGTACAACTCGGAGGGATCCATCGTACCAATTCAAGCTTGGTCCGAGGTATGACAATGGGCTCGGAAAAGAGCCACGTCAATCGGCTGAAGATCGGAAAGAATGCTCGCACCCGAGCTAGACATCAGCAGTCAACAACAAAGGAAACATTCAAAAGCCTCAAAACGCACAAAAACACACAATAATAGGGCAAACATCAAAAATGGGAATCAAGAAGGTATTTCTATATTCATGAATATTCGTGTAAAACGGCCCTCGAGGAGCCCTCTCAAATAATTACAAAGGCCTACAGAGGAATCTCCACACAAAACAAAGAAGCAAAAGGATATACATATGATGAAAACCTAAGAACCCGATCCACCCGTGAAGGTTCGTCTCCGATAGTAGCATCTCCAAGTGCCGCCTCCTCGAGCCTGCATCTTCGAAGGCAACTCCCTCGAAGCACCACCTCCTCTAGGTTCCCAGCTCGATCCAGCGGAGTTAGCTCGCCGAGAGAGAATATAAAGAAAAGGAGAGGAAGGGGATGTAGAAGAGGCAGAAAAAAGAGGCATAGCCAGCCGAAGCCGGAGGTTGTAGGTTCGGCAGGTTGCAGCCTCAATGGCCGGTCGTGCCACTTTATCCCCCGGGAAAGGAAAGAAAAATCCCAAAGGATGAAGTGCCACACCAGGCCTGGGTAGGAGATTGAGCACCGGCGCATAGTCCGAATGGTCGTCTATGAAAAGAGAGAATTAATACCCTGCCTGTCGTCATCTCGAGCCAATGGGGATGACGGCAGAAGACACAGCAACAACAGCAGCGACAGAACGGCATATTCATGTTCGACAAAGGGAAGCTCCAGCAAAGGGCCACGACGCGGCCTATCGAAACGATGCCAAACGACCTTGAGGCCGCAAACCCCAAATATGATGTTCAATGATAGAGGAAGATGATATGAACAAATGGGCAAACGAGCAGATGAAGGTATTCGGATTGAAAAACAACGCCAGAAACACTCCCATTTATAGGGAATAACGAACGCGGTCATCGAGGGCTTTGGCACTGACTGACGGACGCAATTACTACATCCTTGAAGAACCAAATCGATGATAGTACTTTCACCTTGAAGAGCGGGAAGCGACAGTGCATTGAGTGGTGCCGAAAACACAAGTCTGTGAGATATGCCAGTTAACACAAAAGATCGCACCATAAGTTGAGTCATCAATGTGATGTCGCCACAAGAAACTCGAGGAGTCAGGTGTCATAATCGTTTCCCATCACTTCATTCTGAGAAACACGGAGACTATCTGTATGCGGTGAAATCAAAGGTCCTAATTTCTTGTTATCAAGTCATTTCGGAAGGATACCTCAAGACCTCGGGGACGCGGAGTTACGATCGAGTCCCCTTCCTCGGGGCTCGTCGAGGCCCGACTCGAAAAAGACGAAGGTCAGGGATAGAGCAGAAGGGGAAGTTCCCAAGGCACACGGCTAAGTCTGACGGAGCCGGCCTATTCAGAGCCTATGCCGAAGCGTCCCGTCTAGCCGTCCCATCCCTATACTTTACAATTAATGTACGTTATACTATAACCGGGTTTCCCTCCTATATAAAGGGAACCTACACTACTTTGTAAGGATCTGATGTTGCTCCAACTATTCACCACCAGATCAATAATATCTCTCTCTTTTCTCTCTAAACTCGCTCGTCCTTACTAGCTCGAGGCTACTCTTAGCATTATTAGTTTCATATTTGTTCTTTATTTATCGCTTGGTATTGGCCATAAAGAGCCTTGCTTGATCATATCTTAACTGTTATCCCATTCCCGACTACCCCAAATAGCTCGAGATCGAGTCCAAATATTGGCCTCGAGGTCCTTTATCAACTAGTCTGAAGCTAGGGCAGCAAGCCCCTCGGTTTGATTACTTCCCCGTTTTAGCTTGTATTTTATCATTAAACTTCATATTCTTAGCATCATCTGCTCTAACAACTAGCATAAAAATAGATCACGTATTTTTAGAATCCCATTTACAAATTTAATTGTCGTTACCATTTTCACGATAAACAAGTATAGGGTAATATACATTAATGTGAAGGTGGAGTTTGGTTTGACATAAGTATGGGGTTTGAATGTTAAAGTATATGTATTAAAGTGCTTAGGGAGGTGTAGTCACTCTTATATCTAAATGTATCCTACTCGTCCCGCAGCCTACATTACAACAAATTAAGTCCTACTTGATCCTAGACTGAATGAGCTCGATTAGTAGAGTAGTACACTACGGGCAAGCCTATGGTGCATCTTTTGTGGCAAATGAATGTTATTTATGAGAGTGAGTGAATTCTTTCTGTCTTGAGTTCCTAAGTGTTCTTAAATTTTATTTTGGGGAACTACTCTCTTTTGTTGTGTGAGGGAAGTTGATTCATGAAGGAAAGGTAATGTCAGTGACCTATATGTTAGAGTAAGTGGGTGAGTTGTGAATAATGCGTGGTACTTGTGAGTCAAATCTTAAGGTGAAGATGTTACACTTTTGTGCTTAGTCTATTTTAAGTAATCTTGGTGTCATGAGTTAGGAGAATTGTTTAAAAAGGTCGTATCTATATAAAGTGTAGTTTTATTACTCGAGGACGAGAAATGGTTTAAGTGTGGGGTATTGATTATAGGCTATAATTACGTATTTTAATCGATTATTACATTCCAATTCACTGTACTTTAATTGAGTTTGAGCTTTAATCGCTAGTGTTTCTCATTAATTGTGTATTTTATGCGGTAGAAGTGATTCGAGCTATGTAGATGTTATGGAATGAATTAAAGTGATTTGGAGCTTTGAAGTTTGAGCAAAATCCCAAGGAATTAAGCCGGGATCGTGTTCGGGGATCAACGGATGATAGAGCAACGAAACGAATAATCGAGTAGGCATATTATGCACTGACTAGTAAAATGCACATAACATTTTTCTCAAAACTCCATTTTATCTCCACAATATATGGTTGGAAAGCTAATGCAAAGGGATACAACTTTAATGTTTTACGTGTTTCCAGATTCCAAACAGAACATGGTGAAACATGCGCGACAAGTGCGAGGACATGCACTGGCCCCGGATGTGAGGCAGAAACTTGCCAAAATCTGCGGCCAAATTCGCGGCCGCGGACGTCCTAGCCTGGAAAAGTATCTTTTTTCGCGTAGGAGAAGGCATAATTGTTTGGGCCAGACCCTACTTGGTATATATACATGAAAAAATGATATTTTGAGAACCTTTGACATACTTTTGACATAATTTAGACATAAGGAGGCTAAGGAGACCGGGGATTCGACCTAAGGAGGCAAGAACACATTAGGAGAAAGGCGGAGAATTGTTCCACGAGTTTTTCACTTCCTTCTTCCTATTTCCAATATTTATTATGAATTCTAGTATTGTATTTATGCATACTATTATGAATAGCAGACAAATGAAATAAGGTAAACACATCAAACGGGTACCAGTACCGCTGCGGCGTGCAGCCCGATCCACATATCGCTGCGGCGTGCAAGCCGATCCATTTATTGTCGACGGCGCTCACTGGGGGTGTGCAGACTCCGGGAGGGGCCCCTTACGGCCAGAGCGCAATATCAAGCCATCTCGTGGCATCAAGTCTAGGCCCTCGGCCTCATATCAGTATCAGTATAACACTGCTGCGGCGTGCAGCCCGATCCAAAAGTATCCTCACACGCAAACCTCGGCCTTACTCAGTCAAAAATCACATAAGCCCCTCGGGCAATAGTAAAACATGCTGCTCAGCCCAAAAATAGTATAGGAAAGATCATTTCAAGTGTTAAAGCAAAATAAACTTGGCTGAGCTTTTGAAAACAGTAGAAAATACATGACTGAGTTCAAGTATAGATTCGAAGCAATGAGGAAATATCAACAACCATCCCCGAAGGGTTCAAATAATTGGCACGAAGACCAAATATGGCAATCAGCCCAAATTATGATGATGACAAGTAATTTGAGTCAAATACGCAGTAAATTCATTAATCGGGACGGACCAAGTCACAATCCCCAACGGTGCTCTACCCCACGCTCGCTATCCGGCGTGCAAGTCACCTCAATATAGCACTACGATGTGCAAATACGGGGTTTCAAACCCTCAGGATATCATTTACAATCATTACTCACCTCGAACCGGCGATATCTCTAGCTCACGACGCCTTTGCCCCTCGATTCGTCGAATCTATCGAAAACCAGAACGAATACGTCACAATATGCTAAGGGAACAAAGCCCAAGCGAAAACAATCGAAAAATATCAAAAAATCCCGAAATTAGCAAAACCCGAGCCCTGGGACCACTTCTCGAAACTCAAAAATTTTCACATCAACGGGTTCCTTATCTCGCCACAAGTCCATACATACCAAGAACTCTCAAATCCGAGCTCAAATGACCCATCAAATCCCAATTTGAAATATCAAAAACTCAAGCCCTAGTTCTTCCCCTTTTTGCTAAGTTTTCATGAATTTCAAGATAAATTCCACAATTAAATCATGTTTTTAGTTCATAGGACTCACCTCCAATCAATCCCAGTCGAAACCCTCTTCAATTCCTCCCAAAAAGCTCTCACAATGCTCAACAATGGAGGAAAATAACTTAACCTCGCGGAACAAAATGTTTTAAAACCCTTCTGTCCAGGTCCGTTTTTCCTCTATGCGATCGAAGCCCCAGGCTTGCGATCGCAATGCACAAAAATTCCAACTCAAAATTTAACACTACGCGATCGCGGCAGTACTTCTGCGATCGCGAAGAACAAAAGCCATACTCTCAAAATTCCCTCTATGCGATCGCACTAACACACCTGCGATCGCAATGCACAGGTTACTTACCTTACGCGATCGCAATCTTCCATCCGTGATCGCATTGAACAACCAAACAACCCCTAAAAATCCTTCTATGCGATCGCGAAGCCCCTCCTGCGATCGCATAGAGCAAAAACCTGCAGCATTGACCTGCAATTTTCTGCAACGTCCTAAGTCCCAAAAACCTTCCGTTAGCCATCCGAAATCACCCCGGGACCTCAACCAAAAGCATCAACGCATCCTAAAACATCATTCAAACTTGTTCCAATCATCGAAACACCTCAAACAACACCAAAACCATCAAATTACATCGGATTCAAGCCTAAGTCTTTCTAAAACTTCCGAAACACGCATTTGATCAAAAACCCAATCAAATCACCTCCGAATGACCTGAAATTTTACACACACATCCCAAATCACATAACGAAGATACAGCAACCCTCAGAATTCCATTCCGACCCTCGGATCAAAATCTCACCTATCAACCGGAATTCGCCAAAACACTTTGCTAATTCACGCCAAATCCTTCCACGGACTTCCAAAATGCATTCCGATCGCGCTCCTAAGTCATAAATCACCTAAAGAAGCTAACCAAATCATAAAAACTCCAATACAAGCTCATATACAAATAAGTCAACTCTTGGTCAAACCTTTCAAATTCAAAGCTTTCAACTGAGACTTTTCTTTCAAATTCATTCCAAATTTTCCTGAAAACCAAACCAACCATCTACATTAGCCATAATACATAACACGGGGCAAGTCATACCCGAGCAGTGGCGTTCAAAGTGCAAAAGTTCAAAACGACCGGTTGGGTCGTTACACATTTAAATTCTTTAATGTGTGGGCTGAACATGAGAGGTTCTTACAGGAAGTTCAACAGATATGGAACTTCAAATTGCATAACCAACAAATGAAGAATGTGTGGATGAAACTGAAGGCATTGAGAGTAGCTTTGAAAAAACTTAATGTGGAGGAATTCAAATTTATTAAAAGGAAGATAGAAGTGAGCAGAATTGAACTTGAGAAAGTGCAGCAAGATATAAATTTTGACAGCAATGCAGAAATGTTGTAGAAAGAACTGATGATGAATCTGGAGAAATGGAGTATGATAGAAGAAGGGGCCTTAAGACAGAAAGCCAGGGCAAAGTGGATACAAGTGGAAGACTCTAACACCAGATATTTTCATGCTGTGATGACAGAAAGGTGCCAGAGAAAACAAATCACTGAATTACAAGCTATAACTGGGAGCAAATTAACTGATGCAGAGAGTATCCAAAAGGAGATTGTGGAATTTTACAAGGCTCTGATGGGAAGTGCAACTCATATGCTACCTGGTATAGACAAGGAGATTATGAACAAAGGAGCCAAACTCAGCAAGTAACAAAGAATAGAACTGTGTAGAGATGTGACTAATGAAGAGATATATGATGGACTATGCTCTATTGGTGATGAAAAAGCACCTGGAGTAGATGGTTACAATGCTTTCTTCTTCAAGAAAGCTTGGCATATTGTTAAAGATGAAATCATAGCAGCTATTATGGAGTTTTTTAAGTGTGGGAAGTTGTATAGAGCAATAAACTGTACAGCTATAACACTAGTGCCCAAGGTGTCTAAACCTAAAACTGTAAGAGAATTCAGACCAATTGCCTGCTGCACTGTCCTTTATAAGCTGATCTCAAAGATAGTGGCAGCCAGGATTCAGAAAGTGATTGGTACAGTAATAAATGAAGCACAAGCAGGGTTCGTACCAGGAAGGAAGATTGCTGACAACATAATATTGGACCATGAACTAGTGAAAGCATATACAAGGAAGAATCTGTCTCCTAGAGTTATGATCAAGATTGACCTTCAAAAAGCCTGACTCTATGGAGTGGAGCTTTATGAAACAAGTAATGGAGGAGCTAGGATTTCCACAATTATCCATAGGATGGGTTATGGAATGTGTGCAGACAGTTAACTACTCTATTGTAGTTAATGGTGAACCTACAAGACCCTTCAATGCTGCAAAAGGGCTAAGGCAAGGTGACCCCATGTCACCTTTTCTGTTTGCTATTGCTATGGAATATCTAAGCAGGAATCTAGCTAGTTTGAAAGAGGAGAAAGAATTCAAATTCCATCCTAAATGTGCAAAACTTGGGATCACTCACTTAAGCTTTGCAGATGACCTTTTACTGTTTGCTAGAGGTGATTTGAAATCTGTACAAGTAATGCAACAGAAGTTCAAACAATTCACTAAAGCATCTGGATTGCAAGCTAATCTAAGCAAGAGTGAAGCATATTTTGGAGGTGTTCAAGAGACAAACAGACAACAAATATTATAGTGCTTAGGTCTTACAAGTGGAGAACTCCCATTCAAATATTTAGGAGTTCCTTTATCGACAAAGAAGCTGAGTTTAATGCAATGGCAACCACTGATTGAGAAAATGACTAAAAGAATTACTTCTCGGACAGCTAAAACCCTCTTATATGCAGGCAGAGTGCAGCTAGTTCAGAGTGTTCTATTTGGGGTTCAAGCATTCTGGGCACAGATATTTATCCTTCCAGCTAAGGTGATTAAAGTAGTAGAGGGGATATGTAGATCATATGTTTGGTCTGGGACAAATGAGATTACCAAAAAGGCTCTAATGGCATGGGATAAAGTATGCTTACCAAGGGCAGGTGGTGGACTCAACATAATCAATTTGAAGCTGTGGAACAAGGCAGCTATTGCAAAAACAAGCTGGGATTTAGCTCACAAACAGGACAAGCTATGGATCAGATGGATACATGCTTATTATGTCAAGAATCAACTATTGAAGACATTGAAAGTTCCTCAACAAGCATGCTGGATGGTAAGGAAAGTGATTGAGTCATACAGTATATTTGAAGAGGTGCAGTTCTCACAGAATCAGAAGAAGAGCATGATCAGACAAATATACCTACACCTACTGGGAAATTACAGAAGAATGGAATGGAAAACATTGGTGTTCCAAAATGCAGCAAGGCCAAAAGCTAAGTTCATCATGTGGTTGATGATCCAGGAAAGGTTAATGACCTGTGACATGTTAGTTAGCTGGAAGATCAATGTAGATCTGATTGTGTGATGTGTAAAAAAGAAAAGGAAACTAGAGATCACCTATTCTGGCACTGTGATTATGCAACTCAAGTGTGGAACAGAATGTGCAGATGGCTTGGTAAACAGAAATTGGGAAATGGCAACTGGCAGCAATTTCTTCAATGGTCCATAAATGAAGCAAAAGGGAAGACTGCTTATGCGATGATATTCAGAATGATGTATGCCGAAGCTGTTTATCATATATGGCTAGAAAGAAACAGAAGAGTATTTGAGAAGAAGAACACGAATGAGGAGCAAATTCCAAAAGATATAGCATATATAGTTAGTGCTAGAGTCACTCCTAGGAACAAACATTTTGTGTATAGTTTATGTTTCTAGGAAGATTAGTATAAGGAGTAAACAAAAGATTAGCAAGCTGTGTTAGCTTAGCTCTGTTATGTAATTACTTTTTGGTGATTAATAAAAAGAAGTTAGTTACCAAAAAAAAAAGATGATTAATTTACTCAAGTCTCGTCTGCATTATTAGAACCACTTTATTGTCATGTAAAAGAGAGATATTCGGAGAAACTTGCCCCTGTATTTTTTCCTTTGAAATTAGATTTTATATTTTAAAATTTGTTACCTAATTATTTTTTATTAATTAATATTTTAAAATTAACTCAATTATTTGAATTATTAGTAACTGATAATATTTAGGAACATAAAGTATGTTATAAAAGATATCTAACTTAATTTAGTTTTTAACTGTCACGACCCAAAATTCACTAAGGGCCGTGATGGCGCTGGACACCGCTGTCAAGCAAACCAACCATAAATGCTTAATTTAATTCTTATCATAATAATTTTGAGAATTGATATCTTCCTTCAATTCAGATAGTAAAAGATAATCTTTTACGAAAATAAATAAAAATATATTTAGAAGTAAATACAGAATACCCCATAATCATTCCAGAACCCGGTGTCACAAGTGCATGAGCAATTTCTAAGAAATAATGTAATACAACAACCGTCCGAAATATAATATTGGACAGAAAGTAAATACAGTAATCTGAAAGAGACTCTGCTGGCTGCGGGTCGTCTCGAGAAGTGCAGCTCACCTAAGTCTCCGTATCAACCATGCCCACTAGGCCACTAGAGATGCATGTGCATGTGTAACAAAAATGCACAGCAAGTGTAGATGAGTATGAAAATAACGTGTACCCAGCGAGTATCATGTCTAATCTCGAAGAAGTAGAGACGAGAGATCGACTTCGACACTTACTAGTGGTCCAATGATAATATAGTAAAAATGTGAGGAGATCATGTATTTTATAAAAATAAATAATTATAATTCATAAAGCCAGATAGTAGGTAAACAGCTTCCCAAATAATAATGGATTTCCAAAGATTTACTTTTCATTATCTTTATCAATTTATCTCCGGCCAGGAAAGGCAAATATCAACATTTATAAATCTCAAGATGCGCATATCCTGCCGAGGTCGTACGGCCCGATCCAACATAAATGTAAAATGAGCACTGCCGAGGGTCGAACGACGCGAACCGTAGATGCATCTATTACCCCGCTCGCGAATCATACATGCGACGCGATCAAATTTAAATAAACAATCACCCTGCTCGCAAATCGTACATGCAGGTACATATAGAAATACATGCTCGACCAACCAATTAAGAATTTATCGAGGAACATTTATCCAAATGAAAGCCAATTCTCTTTTAACGATTTAAGAAAATGAAGTTTAATCCTTTTAGAAATTCATTTACCAATTCGATAGGATTTAAGCCATTCAACTGTCAATAAGATTACAGATATTCCAAGTATAGCATGCTTTTGGGTCCTAGACTACCCGGACTTACACATATTAGTAGCTACGCACGGACTCTCGTCACCTCGTGCGTACGTAGCCCCCACAAATAGGAGCACATAACCAATTACTTCACCTATGGGGACAATTCCCTCTCACAAGATTAGAAAGGAGACTCACCTCGCTACGAAGATCCACAACCGGCATTCCACGCCCTTCCAAAGACTCGAATCGATGCACAATGCTCCAAAACTAGCCAATAATTATGCAAATCCATTAATATATGTTCAATTACTCATTACAATCCAATTTACAATAATTCCTAACCCCGATCGAAAAGTTGACGAAATTGCCCTCGGGCACACGTGCCCGGATTCCGAAATTTTTCGAAGATTAAGGTTACCCATAGCCTCACGAACTCAAATATATAATTTACTCTCAATTTCATACCCAAAATCGTTGTCAAAATCCAAAATATCCATTTTCTAGGTTTTTCCTCAACCCCAAGTTTCTACGAATTTTCATGCTCAAATCCGAAACAAAACCATGTATTTAACGTCTAATGAGTGGGAACAACATACCTTGACATAGATGAAGAAAATCTCTCTTCCAAAAGCTCCAAAATCGTCCAACCTGAAGTGAAAATGGGTGGAAATGAACCAAATCTCGATTTTTAAAGAGAGCTCACTGCCTCTAGTCCTTTCGCATCTGCAGTCTCTTGACCACTTCTGCGGTCCTGCAGCTGCGGACCAATTGCCGCTTCTGCGGTCCAGGGCTCCCAGCCCACTCCACTTCTGCGTCCTCTCTTCCGCAGATGCATTCCCCCATCTGCGGCAAAATGACCGCATCTGCGATCCCAGCCTAGCCTTCCATTTCCTCTTCTGCGGTACGAAGGCCGCTTCTGCGGCTCCACACCTGCGGCCCTAGTCTCACAGGTGCGCTTACACCAGCAACCAGCAACTTCAGCCCTTTCCAAAAATCCATTTTCGATCCATTAATCACCCGGAATCCACCCGAGGCCCCTGGGACCCCGACCAATCATACCAACCAGTCCCAAAACACATTACGGACTTGCTCGAGGCCTCAAATCATATCCAACAACGCTAAAATCATGAATCGACCTCCAATCCAAGCTTAATGAACTTTAGAATTTCAAACTTCTTCATTCGATGCCGAAACCTATCAAATCACGTCCGATTGACCTCAAATTTTGCACACAAGTCATATTCGACATTACGGACCTATTCCAACTTTCTGAATCGGAATCCGACCCCGATATCAAAAAGTCCACTTCCGGTCAAACTCCTCAAAAACCTTCAAATTTCTATCTTTAGCCAAATGACTCCAAAATGACCTACGTACCTCCGAATTCACTTCCGATCGCGCTCCCAATACCAGAATCACCACACGGAGCTATTCCCGGACTCGAAATCCCAAACGGACATTGATAACACTGAAATGCACTTCAACCCAATCTTATGAGATTCTTCCAAAATGCTAACTTCCATAATAGGCGCTGAAACGTTCTCGGGTCTTCCAAAACCCAGTCCGGACATACGCCTAAGTTTGAAATCATCATACTAACCTGTTGGAACCTTCGAATCCCGATTCCGAGGTCGTTTACTCAAAAATCCAACCTTAGTCCATTCTTTCAACTTTAAGCTTCCGAAATGAGAATTCTCTCTCCAAATCGACTCCGAATTTCCCGAAATTCAACTCCAACTGTGCGCACAAGTCATAATACCTGAAATGAAGCTGCTCATGGCCTCAAACTGCTGAACGACGCGCTAGAGCTCAAAACGACCGGTCGGGTCGTTACATTCTCTCCCACATAAACCTATGTTCGCCCTCGAACGTGCTAAGAACTGCGCTGGAGTTGTCTGAAATCGCTGTTTAACACCTCGAGCACCTACCTGTGCTAACGCAACTCCATCAAGCACATTAGCTCGAGCAAATCTAAAGATATTCGCTTTCATTCAAGGAAATAAGCTTAGAGCCCAATTCCAACGTCCTGGATTCTCTACCAGGACTGTTTCCAACACACGATCACCATATCAATCACTACACGCTGTGCCCAAACATGACTTCATACCTTTGCTGAATTCACACCTTGTACCACTTACTCATAGGACCACAATAACATTCCCTGAACAAATTAGTCGAATTCCACAAATCTGATGCTCCGAATGCACCTCATGATATATATATAAGTCTTGCTCTAACTCTTACAATACCGCCACGACAGAAGATGTGTAAAAATTCATAACCAACTGCCGAATCAACAATTCATTGGGTATATGCTCCTGTCAAGAACCATCACCTTTTTCCGAACCAAATAATGGTCTTTGTTCCTTAATATACTTCATATAATCAGATTGCACTGATCCTAAATCCAATGATCTCGTCTCACCCAATACGACCTACTCAGGAAAAAAGCCACCTTGGGCATGATCAAAAGTCTCATATGATGCCACAATGTGCCTATAGGCTATCAATTCGAACATGATACAAAAGGAAAACGAACTCTGAAAAGGAAATCCAATTACCTCGCTCGCGAATCATACATGCGATGCGATCAACATAGATAAACAGACACCCCGCTCGCGAATCATACATGCGACGCGGGCACACAACTAATATGAGTTTTCCTCAGAAAAATAGGAGGCAAAACACATAAAAACCTATATAAGGAGCTGTACTCAACCTCACACTATTGCGGCGCGCAACCCGATCCAAACAACATACCCATGGCGGCGCCACCCGATCCGCGCATAAAATTCACATAAGGAGATACACCGAGCTAGATTGCTCATTACAACAAAATATCGAATGTCGGCCACAAGCACGCTAAGAGCATGGTACCATCCCTGGGGAGACATATAGCGCTATAAGCTACAAACTCAAGCACAACTGAGGTGCGATATACGATCCGAATCTCAAGAGCCATTCAGCTCATATAACATCATCTCAACGCGAAACCTCAACACATAAGAAATTTACCAAGCCATTTCACAACTCACACGACACAATGTAATATTACGTGAAATAGCCGATGCTGAAATAACATCCCACGGCTGAATACTCCTCCATAAGGAGCGCTATGCCGAAATGAACACATCCAGTCTGAGATAGAGCCCATTTCATACTTAAACCCATCCACCGAGCTCCGGCCGATTCTGATTGTACCGAACTAGGTCCAAAATCTTTCCTGGGTCCATAATAACCCCCTTTTTTCCATAACACACAAGAACAACCATCATAACCGAAGTAATCCTCCACAGTCCACAACCCAATAAACCGTGTGCCCTCCAGGCATCAATTTTCAATTTAACGACAGCACTACAATCTTCATACTTGATTTAATTCTTCAATCAATCAAGTGGCTACACGACACACCAATACAACCTTCCCGTAGGCACGCTCCCACAACCTTTCGTAGCAGATAACAGGTCTGTACATCCAAACCACCGTCCGCACTAACGCTGAAAAGAGATCAAGAATCCTTAACCAGAATGCAAAGCCTTTTTCACATAACACCGATCTCAGATGACGCTGAAGACAATACCAGCTTACCTTAAACATCGAAACTCCTTTCCTGCTCATCCGAGCTCGTGAAATCCCTTTGTCAACACCGAATTTCATACTTGATCCTCACTTCCAATTCCATACCACTCACTGCACCCAACATGCCAACATACGATAGAACACGATTTTCATCATAACTCCGGAACCACTAATAGATTAACACTTCATCATATAAAAACTTTTTACTTAACTTATTCCAAGAGAACCATAGCAACACACGAGTAAATTCCCATAATCGTAGAATATGCAAATCTCTAAATAGTGGTCTAAGCCACCACAGCCCTTCCGGGATCCGCCTACACATAACAGGCCACAACAGTAGAATACTTCTGAATAACATCAATTACGGCGGCCGACAAGCCTCACACGTACCGTCACAAATCACTTGCATAACTTGATCGCGCTGAAGGAATTGATCACTGCCACCAATATGCTAATTCAACTATGGCTAATCCATCTATCTTCTTCTAATTTATCCTTGATTGCCTTAGAAATAATAATAACTCCATTCAACATATAACATACTCCATCCGCACTGATCCCGATTGACCTTGAATCACGAGACCATGCTGTCTCAAATCCCACGAACCATTTCATACCTCCCAATTGCTACACTGCAGGTCAAACATCATAGAACCTTCTGGGCACCTTCTCATAAGCTGCTACAAAGCTTGATCCTTAACTGTCCCTATAGGCTCGAAACCATTAGGCACCACACTTTACCCCTTTGAATCCACTAGGACCGTTGTTGAGAGCCACCCGCTCTGACTTGGCCCCCGAATATAATCAACTCCATAAATCGTCTAGCACACGAATACCCTCTCGACGAAGCACCCGGCGGAATCACTTCCCTTGAAGCCCGCATCTATACAAGGCATAAATCCTGAATCCTCCCCCAAGTATAAAATGAGCCAATAAGGCCAACCATAGCACACCTTTAACAATTCCTTTGCTCAAATTACCACTTATGTTATTTTCCCGTAGCTGAAATGACCCATCAATGCTGATAACCAGAAACCTCACAAGTAGTTAACCATGCAACCCTAATCATAGGCGGTGGGACTCTCCCACTTAGCTTGAAGCCACTATTACAACTCTGGAATTCACTAGGATCCTTTATCTCTTATTGACATAACCTTGCGCAATCAACCGCCAAAATTCTCGGAATCTCTCTGTAAAACCCCCTTTTATACTTTGAATCATCAACCCCATTCACACGATCGATCTCTTTGCTGTATAGCCAATAAAATTCTTCGCAGAAGCTTCGCCAACCATGCGACCGCCGATCTACTCACTAGAGATAACCCACAGGTGGAATTTACGCGCCGACATCTCCCAACGCTGCTGCACGGGGTACAATCACTACGACATCAATAACCTCTCCTGAGTCCGTGCTCACTCTCTAGCTGCACAAGTCCATTCACCCCTCGTGGACATCAATTAAATGTGCGGCAACATCCTTCCTATTCAAAGTTATGTTGTATCCTTCTTTATTTCAAGCAGCTCCTTTCCGTTATATCAAATCTCCTGCCGCATAATAGCCCATACTTCAAATTAAATCCGTAGACCCCAATCACCAATTGCTAAAATTCTCAAATCATTTCAAAATCTCCTTGAGGTGCGTAGTCATCCTACCACAAAGCCCATATGCAACTCCGCCACTCTCCCACTTTGGCGGAACTCACCCCTTTAATCGACTACTCGACCTTTGCTTCTTATACTTGACCTTCTAGAAAATTTAACCACCGCCTAACACTCCCCACATGTCCTTCCCCATCCTTTGCTGCTTAGTTGTTGCCTTAAATAAAATCCACCTTTGTAGAACTTGAACCCACAAATCGCTACTAACTTTAAACTTTTCCGAAGATCATCGATCTCAAGCCATCAACATTTGGAACACCGATTCAATCCTGATCCACCCCACCCCGCGATATCTAACAATCGCTTCTCTAATATTATTTTGCAATATCTTACCCCAAATGTGAACCGCAAAAGACCATAACACCGGCGAATCTAACACGCTCAATCGAGGACGACGATACCACGTCGCAGATGAAAATTCCACCATACTTGAAAACACCAAGTCTCGTTACTCCATCGATCCAAATCTGGACATTCATGGGCCAATTGCTTTTCCCCGCCGGAAATGAAATATCGAATCTCAGAATCATGCACTGAGAGAATTCCCTTCCAAATCTTTCACTGCCCTAACATATAGGCAAGTATCCTATTATCATATCAATACTGTGTGATAACCATTCATGAGCAATCATAGAAACCTGTGCATAGTCTCAAAGCTCTCAGGAATACTGTTACTGAGCTGAAATGATAAGATATCCTTCTGCAAGGCAACGACAATAGCCCAATCAACTATGCAGGGGGAAACAACCCGCACTACCTCTGTAGTACCTTTAAAATTTCTCAATTCCTAATTTATAATAAGCGCTCCACGTCGCATAAGATTGAATATGAAGGAAATAAAGGCATAAGCCTCAAAGGAATCAAATCGCACGATGAGGAAATCAAGAAGGGAAGTGCTCATAACAGCCCTGTAGCCTCCCGAAGATAAGTACAGACATCTCCGTACCGATTGGCGAGACTCTACTAGACTTGCTCATGACTCGTAAGACCTAAGGGAACCTAGTGCTCTGATACCATATTGTCACGACCTAAAATCCACTAAGCGTCGTGATGGCGTCGGACACCGCTGTCAAGCAAGCCAACCATACATGCCTAATTTAATTCTTATCTTAATAATTTTGAAAACTGATATTTTCCTTCAATTCAGATAGTAAAAGATAATCTTTAAACGAAAATAAATAAAAGAATATTTAGAAGTAAATACAGAATACCATAATCATCCCAGAACCCGGTGTCACAAGTGCATGAGCAATTTCTAAGAAATAATGTAATACAACAACCGTCCGAAATACAATATTGGACAGAAAGTAAATACAGTAATCTGAAAGAGACTCTGCTGGCTGCGGGTCATCTCGGAAAGTGCAGCTCACCTAAGTCTCCGTATCAACCATGCTGCTACGCCCACTAGGCCACTAGAGACGCATGTGCTTGTGCAACAAAAATGCACAGCAAGTGTAGTATGAGTATGAAAACAACGTGTACCCAGCGAGTATCCCATCTAATCTCGAAGAAATAGAGACGAGAGGTCAACTTCGACACTTACTAGTGGTCCAATGATAATATAGTAAAAATGTGAGGAGATCATGGATTTTATAAAAATAAATGATTATAATTCATAAAGCCAGATAGCAGGTAAACAGCTTCCCAAATAGTAATGGATTTCCAAAGATTTACTTTTCATTATCTTTATCAATTTATCTCCGGCCAGGAAAGGCAAATATCAACATTTATAAATCTCAAAATGCGCATATCCTGCCGAGGTCGTACGGCCCGATCCAACATAAATGTAAAATGTGCACTGCCGAGGGTCGAACGGCGCGAACCATAGATGCATCTATTACCCCGCTCGCGAATCATACGTGTGACGTGATCAAATTTAAATAAACAATCACCCTGCTCGCGAATCGTACATGCGACGCAGGTACACATAGAAATACATGCTCAACCAACCAATTAAGAATTTATTGAGGAATATTTATCTAAATGAAATCCAATTCTCTTTTAACGATTTAAGAAAATGAAGTTTAATCCTTTTAGAAATTTATTTACCAATTAGATAGGATTTAAGCAATTCAAATGTCAATAAGATTACAGATATTCCAAGTATAACATGCTTTTGGGTCCTAGACTACCCGAACTTACACATATTAGTAGCTATGTACGGACTCTCGTCACCTCGTGCGTATGTAGGCCCCACAAATAGGAGATACATAACAAATTACTTCACCTATGGGGACAATTCCCTCTTACAAGGTTAGAAAGGAGACTCACCTCGCTCCGAAGATCAGAACCGGCATTCCACACCCTTCCGAAGGCTCGAATCGATGCACAATGCTCCAAAACTAGCCAATAATTATGCAAATCCATTAATATATGTTCAATTACTCATTACAATCCAATTTACAACAATTCCTAACCCCGATCGAAAAGTTGACAAAATTGCCCTCGGGCCCACGTGCCCGGATTCCGAAATTTTTCGAAGATTAAGATTACCCATAGCCTCACGAACTCAAATGTATAATTTACTCTCAATTTCATACCCAAATCATGGTCAAAATCCAAAATATCCATTTTCTAGGTTTTCCCTCAACCCCAAGTTTCTACCAATTTTCATGCTCAAATCCGAAACAAAACCATGTATTTAACGTCTAATGAGTGGGAACAACTTACCTTGACATAGATGAAGAAAATCTCTCTTCCAAAAGCTCCAAAATCGTCCAACCCGAAGTGAAAATGGGTGGAAATGAACTTAAAGAGAGTTCACTGCCTCCAGTCCTTTCGCACCTGCGATCTCTTGAACGCTTCTGCGGTCCCGCAGGTGCGGACCAATTGCCACTTCTGCGGTCCAGGGCTCCCAGCCCACTCCGCTTCTACGTCCTCTCCTCCGCAGATGCGTTCCCGCATCTGCGACAAAACGACCGCATCTGTGGTCCCAGCCTAGCCGTCCATTTCCGCTTCTGCGGTACGAAGGCCGCTTCTGCGACTCCGCACCTGCGGCCCTAGTCTCGCAGGTGCGGTTACACCAGCAACCAGCAACTTCAGCCCTTTCCAAAATTCCATTTTCGATCCGTTAACCACCCAGAATCCACCCGAGGCCCCCGGGACCTCGACCAATCATACCAACCAGTCCCAAAACACATTACGGACTTACTCGAGGCCTCAAATCATATCCAACAACGCTAAAAATCATGAATCGACCTCCAATCCAAGCTTAATGAACTTTAGAATTTCAAACTTCTTCATTCGATGCCGAAACCTATCAAATCACGTCCGATTGACCTCAAATTTTGCACACAAGTCATATTCAACATTGCGGACCTACTCCAACTTTCGGAATCGGAATCCGACCCCGATATGAAAAAGTCCACTTCCGGTCAAACTCCTCAAAAACCTTCAAATTTCTATCTTTAGCCAAATGACTCCAAAATGACCTACGAACGTCTGAATTCACTTCCGATCGCGCTCCCAATACCAGAATCACCACACGGAGCTATTCCCGGACTCCGAATCACAAACGGACATTGATAACACTGAAATGCACTTCAACCCAATCTTATGAGATTCTTCCAAAATGCTAACTTCCACAATAGGCGCCGAAACGTTTCCGGGTCTTCCAAAACCCAATCCGGACATATGCCAAGTCCGAAATCATCATACGAACCTGTTGAAACTTTCGAATCCCGATTCCGAGGTCGTTTACTCAAAAATCCAACCTTAGTCCATTCTTTCAACTTTAAGCTTCCGAAATGAGAATTCTCTCTCCAGATCGACTCCGAACTTCCCGGAATTCAATTCCGACCGTGCGCACAAGTCATAATACCTGAAATGAAGCTTCTCTTGGCCTCAAACTGCTAAACGACGCGCTAGAGCTCAAAACGACCGGTCGGATCGTTACATTAGCTTTATATGAACTAATATAAATTAAGATTTTAAAGGGTTGTAAGATTTTCTTACTTAGCTTAAAATGTTATAAATGTTTTTAGAGTTTAATACTAATTTTTTCTTCTATATTTGTAAAAATTTATGATCCATAAATTAATTAAATTTTTTTCCCTTCTCCGAATAGAACTCAAAATTCACACATTCCGGAATTGCCGCACTGAAGGAAAAATTAAGCATATAGACTTTTCCTTTTTTCAAATACAACACATCGTGAGGAAGAATGTTGTATTGACTTTACAATATGCTACGTAAATCTCCTATTCTCCCACAATTATATTATTTTTTGTTATTAGGAATAATAATTCTTTTTAAAAGAAAATTATGGACATGCCTTTTTAATCAAAGTAGAATTAACTTTGTAGGGTTGGTGTATATGTAGTTTAAGTCGAAAAAGAATTCCATCATTAGGTAATTAACAATTAGATCCTTAAATTATACAAATATTTAAGGTTATAAAAGTCAATTAATGTTTCGGGAATATTTTAGTCGTTCAACATTTAACATAAATTATTCGTGATTTTATAATAATATATTTATCTAAAATAAGACTCCTAATAGACCTCATATTTTCATATTGTGCTCCATGATTAACTTAACTACATTAGGTGTAAACACTCGGGTTTACCATAAGTTATAATATAGACGGTAAAAAATCCTTTGCAAAAATAGAAGGACGAAACAAATGGCCTAAAAACACGACCCGATTTAGAGCGGGTTGACCCATCGCTCTTTATAATATATGACGCAAATTATCCCTAATCGTTAGGGCAAGAGATTTCAGATATTTTCTCTTTACTATCCAGCGAAGATGTACAACGGAATCGGGCTACAAACGCCGCGAGGCTCCGGCACCAACGGCTACATCCAGACAAACAAGTTCTTCGTCAAGCCAAAGACGAACAAAGTCCTCGTAGACGGCGGCAAAGGTTTTGAGTCCGGCCAAGGAACTGCCGGAGTGACGAGGAAAGCGAACAAGGACATTCTCGAACACGACCGGAAACGGCAGATTCAGCTCAAACTTCTAGTCCTTGAAGATAAGCTTACCGATCAGGGATACACCGATGCTGAGATTAAGGAAAAGCTCGATGAAGCTCGACGTAATCTGGAGGCAACATCTGAAGATTCTGGTGGATCCACTGCTATTGGCTATGAAAGGTAACTTATATTTTGATTTATAGTTATGCTTTTTGCATAATATACGCATTGGATCAATTATCGTTGAAGAATTAGTTACGGATTTATAGTTTTGACTGAGTTGATGTTGTTAGTAGTCGTTTCTTAGAGAATTTTCCATGCAATATCTTTGGAACTAGCAGAATTATTAGGAAATGGAAATATGAGAAATTTTATTGTTTCTCTCCATTAGAAGTGAAAGAAACAAAAGAAATTGGAAAGGGGAAAGAAGTTGGTTATTACAACTTTGTAATGCTTCTTTCTGAGTTCATATTGTTGTTTCTTTTTAAAACGACGGTGGTGTCCCGGTCATCTTATGTGCACCTTGACTATTCCACCAGGTACTTGCTATCTCAGCTCACCAACACTTAGGCTGATGGGAAAAACTCACCTAGGATTGTTTGACTCCTGAGATTTGAACTTGAAACCTCATGGTTTCCTCCCACCTTATCGACCAATGGGCTTACCCTGGGGTGTTGAGTTCACATTGTTTTGTTATTGACCTTTAAGAATATGTTATGGATTATGGTACAATTTTGAGAAGTTACTGATCTATATGAATTAGTAGACTTTTTAAGGAGATAAAAATTGGAAATGAGTTTTGTTTTCCTTTTGTCTAAATGAGAGGTCTAGATGAGGAGGTTTTAGATACATATAAATATGATTAGGTTTTGGTTTGAGTCTTGCGTCCTCTGACATTCTCACTTCTTGAGCACCTTCAAAAATCTTAAATTAAATTTAGCTTGAGGTTCATTGGTGAATTTGTTTTGTGGTTCTACACTTCTATCTTTCTGGTTGAAAAGGTAGAAAAGGGCAATCGTGTATAAGTTGTTCTGATGGGCAGTTTTATCACAACTATAGTTAGTACAGTTTTTAACTTGTATTACTGTTGTCAGTCTGATTGTTATAACCTGATCAGCAATTTGCAGTTTCAGCAGTTCTGAAGCTCAAGAATTGGTTTTGTGGGATATAACTGTTATTTAGCCCTCTAGTGATGTGTTTATGTCAAAATGGCTTTACCAATATCTTTTGACCTCCAAAAATTGATAGGAAATGTGGCTTGTTATAGAACAAAGCAAGGTTTTTGAGGTTATAAAGCAGGTTTCACTTTTCAGTATCCCAAAAGCTACTGGGGCTGTTAGAGGTCCAAGTTTTGTTGACTTCTCCTTTCCCGCTTAGTATAAATGTTTTGCTAACGGGCCAATATATAGTTTGGAAGATTCTTTTTCAAATAAATAAATAACATGTATACACACAGACACACATTGCATGGCTGATATGCAACAGCTAGTTTGTTCATTTTCAGGGTTTCGGAAACACAGACACACCAGATTGCTGCTTTGAAGGAAAGGCAGATGGAAACCTTAAAAGCTGCTCTCAAGATAGGGGCTGAACACGAGACCCAGAAGAAGCGGCATGAGGCTTTAGATTTAGATTCTGAAGAGAATGAAGATGGTGATAATAATGAGCTTGTTGATAGGAAGTGGCAGGGGAAGGACTTGAGAAAAGAGAAGGATGAGGGTAAGCGTCATAAGAAAACAGAGAAGAAGAAAAAACGTGAGGATTCTTCTGACACTGACAGTGGTGACAGCCATGCCGAAAAGCCTAAGAAGAAGAACCATAAAAAGGCCCACTATTCTAGTTCTGATTCTGATACTGCTGTTGGTAATAAGTCAAAAAAGTTGTCTGCCAGGGAAAAAAAGGGTAGAAGGCGGCATCACAGTGACGATTCACTCTCTGATTCTTCCTCAGATTCTGATTCTTATCCAGAGTCTGATAAGGAGAAGAAACATGCAAAATCCCGTAGGAGACATTCTGAGGGTGAGCATAATGATGGCCGTGATGCAAAAGCCATTAAGTTTCAGCAAGGTAGAAGACACGATTCTGATGAGGATGACTACAAAAATGATCGTGATGTCGATAACAAGATGATTCAGAAGGAGAGAAGGCAGGTTACTGAGAGTAAGTATAATGATGGTCGTGATGCTAAAAACAAGAAGTCACAAAGAGGTAGAAGACAAGATTCTGATGATGACGATGATGGTAGTGATCGTGATGTAAAAAGCAAGAAGATTCAGCAAGGGAGGAGACATGTTACTGCAGGTGAGTATGATGGTGGTCGTGATTCTAAAAACAAGAAGTCTCAAAGAGGTAGAAGATACGATTCTGATGATGATGATTATGATGATGATAGTAATGATCGTGATGTAAAGAGCAAGAAGATTCAGGAAGGAAGGAGACATGTTACTGAGGGCGAGCATGATGATGGTTGTGATGCTAAAAACAAGAAGTCTCAAAGAAGTAGAAGACACGATTCTGATGATAATGATGATAGTACTGATCGTGATGTAAAAAACAAGAAGATTCAGAAAGGGAGAAGGTACGAGTCTGATGACAGCGAGTATGATGAAGGCTATGATGCCAAGAAAAATAAGACTAAAAAAAGTGAACGATGCAATTCTGACAAGGACGAAGGTGAAATCAGCAGTAGCGACTATTCTCGCAGCACCAGTGGTTCAGATATCGAGAAGAGTTATCGTGGACATAAGAGTGTAGATAGGACCAAATCTGAGACGATCAATAGAAGTGGTCGTGGAGATGATTCTGGTGGTAGGTGGGAGAGTTCGATTGTGAAAGATAGGGCATTTCAGGAGGATGATTTGAGAAAAAGGGAAGTTGCACAAGCTTCTGATAAAGGATTGGACACGTTCAAGAAATTGGAGAAGTTATATCAATCGAGGGAAGATGTGATTGGTGGATCAAGTGCTAGTCAAGAGTTGTTGAGGGGTAAGAGAAAACTAGATGACGAAAACTTGGATGAACCCGAGGGGAAGTCAAGGAAGATAGATTCTAGAAAAGACGAAGAGCATGGAAGGCCTAATAGTGAAGCTGAGAAGCAAAGTAGGTCATACAGGAGTATTAAGGACAGAAGTAAAGATCAACAAGCAAGAACTGCGGGAGAATATGAAGGTGATGGCGGAGAGCGTGACACGAAAATTCAGAGTCGGAATGAACTGCACCGTGAAAGTCGACGTGAGAATCGAGATTATGAAGTGGCTGGACGGGAGAGAAGAGAAAGTAGGGATGATGATCGCTGGGAAATGAAGCAAAAAAGAGATGAAGAGGAAGATCGGTACAGGAAGCATGAACAAGAAGAGGAGGAGCATAGAAGCAGAACACGTGATAGTTATAGAGGTCATGACTCTCACAAGAGGGCTAGACATGATGATTTACATTCTGGTGGAAAGAGAAGATATGATGACAAATATGCAGACAAGCGGACTAGGCGGTGAAAGCTGCTTTAGATTGTGACATGCTAGGATAGCAAGAGGTGAGTTGAAACTTCGAGATACACTTACCTTTTTCTTTACTATTATTATATGCCAATCACAGGGAGATATCCCTTTTTAAAAATGAATTTAATAGAGAAACTCATAGTTAGAGTATGGTTTCTTTTATGAATAAGGTACTGCAGTACTGCTTAATTTCCTTTCAAGTCTTTCTATTGACAAAAATATACCCCATTAAACTTTGTACTATTTGGATATGGATGATGTAATGTTGGAAGTGAAGACATAAGTGTTAATGAAAAAGGTAGAGATGATAACAGTAGAACTTTACAGATTTAATTCCACAAACAGATCCAGTATAATGGGATAAATTGCTTTCTGTTTACATCTGTTATCTGGGTTTATTATATATCTAAGGTTTATCCCTCTTTGGGTTTTCCTCCACTAAATTTTAATTAGGTGTCCATGCTTTTCATGGAAAGTGGAGCTTTGATTGCACTAAGCTGCCATTGCCATTTGACTGTACAATTCTTCTGTTTCAAATTCACAATGTAAACCCGGGAAAGAAAGCTGCTTAAAATGTGATTGAGAAGGAAGGTCAATTTTTCCTCTTAATTTGATGAGTGTTTTGCTGCTATTTAGGGGTGTTCCTTATCGAGAGTTAGCTCTCTATAGGGGAATATAACTGCTGGTCAAGGGAAAATTCACAAGGCATTGAGATGTAGAGAACCTGGTTTTAAAGCTGGCATGTATACATGGAAATCACTTAATCAAAACCAAAAAGCTGGCATGTATACATAAATTTGAACAATGGACTCCTTTGTTGTTATCTAACATAAAAAAGGGTAAAGAGGCTCTTGTTTGTTTGGGCCCAGATTCCCTGCATTGACATTACAGTTGCTCGATATATCCCCCTCTCATACTCATGGACTCCAATTCCCTTCAGTTTGACGCAATACATATGGAAATTAAAAATTTGTCATTACCGCTCTGAACATGCTCTTTCCATACACTATGCTTCAGAGAAAAGTTGTAAAAGTGTGCCGTAGTGATACCCTTTAAAAGAATTACATAATGTGATTAGCTAACATTCTCACAATCTATCTTTTTGTCAGTTTCAGCAGCTCAGTGGAGGAAGATCGCGGATGCCGAGCATAAAGAGGCAAAGCTTGGTTAGCTGTTTGGTATCAGAAGTGGAGATGTGAGCTTTCTGCTATATGTGGGGGTTGGTCCTTGAAACACTTTTCAGTGTACCTAAACAGGATTGTTGAATCGCTATCTTTACTGTTGACCGTCAAAATTGGTGTGCAAGAGTTAGCTGTAATAAGTAACGATCCCTCTTCTGTTACCATTCTTTACTGTTGACCGTCAAAATTGGTGTGCAAGAGTTAGATGTAATAAGTAATGATTCTTCTTCTGTTACCATTCTTTCAACTCTTTTATGATTTCCTATTTGGGAGTGTGCTATAGTGGCTTCCTTGTGAAGTAAGGTTCATAGGCTCAATTATAATATGCATCTTCTGGTGAATTTTGAGCACGACGCCTTCCCAAGCATGTCACTTCGAATGCTGTTTTGACACACCTTAAAGCTCCGGCTTTTTCCGGGATGAAAATGGCCAATACATTCTGCTAAAGCCATCGAGGAATGCAAGATGTGGATACGTGCAGGTCTAGCAGTAGCTCCAATATGTGCATTAGCTCTTCCATTTTTCCCGACGAGTAATTGTGAAGATATTATTGATGTGCGCTCCTTTATTAATTAGGGTGATTCTTTGCCATCGGTTTAGCTCAATTCACCCTATAGCTGAATGAATATGTGCCCCGTAGCTGAATGTATTCGCTTCTTGGATTTGCTATACTGCATCCTTGCTGCATTCAAATCATTCTGCCTGCAGCCAGAAGACATGAAGTCTGTCATCGAACATGAGGCCTATTTTTGTTAGCACTGGCTATGTTAGAAAAATACGAGGAGAGGAGACATGCATCAACCATAAAACCTGTTTATAAAATGGAACACTTGTTTGCGTGGACGATAACAGCTTGTTTGGATTGTTGTTTAGCCATTGTTTCATAATGTTTCGTTTAATATTGTATTATATAATTTGTACTGTATCACTTTGTGAAACGAAAGGCCACAACGTTCAGTTCAGATTTGACTGAATGCAGTATAAAAGTAAATTCCTCAAAAAGGCTTCTCAGGAAGATATTTAGCATGACAGAACTATATTGCCAACATTGAGTCAGCAGAAGCCTTTGAAAAACAGCCTTGAAGTTCGAGGACCTTTAGACTTTAGTACTCTAATCTTACGCCGAACGAGCAACCTTAGCGTTGAACATGTGTTACCTTTGTTCCTTGATCTTAGGGGTGGCAAAACTAATCCAAACCAATTTGACTTGTAAAATTCGCCCAAGTTTTAATGGGTTTGCGCTAGATGATTTTGAAGGAGAAATTTTCATAAAGCACTATCTTTTAGTAGTAATTAGCCATCTATAGATACTATTTGCTATATTACGGATTATAGATACCTTTTCTGTGGTTATAAGATGTATTTGATTTATTTAAGCTATTGTATTCATGAATACAGTAGTAAAAATAGGCGTGAATCAGGGAAGTCCAGCTAATCAGTTGTTGTATTCGAGTGTATTTGACTGTATTCATGGAGTGAAACATGGGATTACAGCTGGACATATTATTGTATTCGACTTTATTCGATTGTATTTACGGCGTGAAATAGGGGATTACACTGTTTTTAAAACGGAAAGTGAATCAATTAACATAATAGACTCCTAATATAACTCAACAAACTCAATTATACACACAAATTTTGTATTTTCAGTTATAAAAAAGATTCTCAACCGAAAAATACCCCAAAAATATAGCAATCTTCAGAGAAATTATATAATACATCTGAATACATAAATTATACTAATTAAGAAAAATATATGAATACATTCATGGCGTATAGCGAGATAGTGAATACAATGAAATACATAGAATATAGCGAGATAGTGAATACAATAAAATACATAGAAACTGTATTTTAACCTTGTTGAAATAATCATCAAACATGAAAAAAAATATCTGAAAATAAAGAAGAAACACATTATCACAACAGAAAAAATAACAAATAAATTTTATATCAATAAAACAAAGGTAGAGAGCTATTTTTTTAGGTATCACAATAAAATAAATTTTATTGCAATGAAAGAAAATATTTTTCTAGAACATGAAAAAAATACTTCCTCTGTTTCAATTTATGTGAACCTGTTTGACTAGGCACGAAGTTTAAGAAAAAATGAATGACTTTTGGAATTTGTGGTCCTAAACAAGTCAATAAGGGGCCCAGAGTATTTGTGTGGTTATAAAAACTTCTCATTAAGGGTAGAATTATAAGTTTAAGCTAAATTGTTACCAAATTTAGAAAGGGGCCATTCTTTTTGGAACGAACCAAAAAGGAAATATGTTTACATAAACTGGAACAGAGGTAGTAATTCTTTTTGTGTAAAAGAAAATACTTTTTCTACGCCAGGAAAAGAAAGTACTCATTTCGTGAAAAAGAAAATACTTTTTCTACATCATGAAAAGAAAATTCTCTTTTTGTTGAAAAAAAATATTTTTTTCTACAACATGAAAAGAAAGTACTCATTTTGTGAAAAAAAAAATACTTTTTCTGCATCATGAAAAGAAAATTTACCCCGAATCTGGAGGAAGAAGAATGAGAATTCTTGGGAGGAAGAGCGTTTTAACGTTTGAGCGTTTGACACTGTCGGATTGCGAATTGGGGAAACGAACAAAAGTACACGAGTCAACTTATTTTTACCCGACCAGACTATTAACCCGCAATGTGCCTTACCTTACTCTGTCCTATTAAAATTTTTCAGAAATAATATTTTGCCCGGCCCTGCCCTGTCCTTCCCTGCCCCGTCCCATTAAAATCTTCCGCTGCCCTACTTCATTTAAAGTTTTCCCATCCCTACCCTGCCCCAATTGCCATCCCTACCATGGACAAACTTTTAAATCATGACTCCATATAGCCAATAAACTGTAACCGACGCGTTTTTAAACAAAGTCGGCATTCATTTCGATGCCCAAGAAAAAAAAAACAGAAGAAGAAGAAACGGAAGAGTTTTAGTCCTTTTTCTTTTAGCTAGAAATGGCAAGATCATCCTGACTGAGGAGAAACGATTTGCTTCAAAGAGGTGATTACTTAAAACAACCAAACAAACTTCCGATTTTAGGCAAATATTTATTGTCATAGATTAGGACTAATAAAATAAAAAGAGGAAGATATAAATGCTTCTTTTTTTGAATTCTCTAGAAGATTGAAGATAGGCTCATATGCATAGTTTGGTAAATACGGTACTATCATATCAAAATCGAAAATCTTATTATTTGGTATCCAATATTTTCGTATTCGGTATGGTACCTGTCACACCTCCTTTTTCACTACACCCGCCAGGGCGTAAAGGAGTTTTTCCAATTAAAGGACAATCGAGACGGGATTTGTTTATTAAGATTCAGAGTCGTCACTTGGGAGATTAATGGTGTCCCAAGTCACGGTTGAATCCCGAATCGAGGAAATTATTGACTCTGTTTAACAGTCCGCGATCCAGAAATCCGAGTAAGGAATTCTGTTAACCCGGGAGAAGGTGTTAGGCATTCCCGGGTTCCGTGGTTCTAGCACGGTCGCTCAACTGACATATTTGGATTATTTATTTGATTTTAGTACATGTTTTGACCTATGTGCTTTTTAACTTTGAACCGCTTTTATTATTATTATTATTTTTAAAGAGTTGCAACGTCGTGAAAACATGTCTCGAACCACGTCACATAAATGCACCCGTGATTTTTAACACATTTCAACTTCGTTGGGATTTGGATTTGGGTCACATAAATGTGCACCCGAGTTTTAGGAAGGTAATATTATTAAATGCCGGGCCTAAAGCAACTAGCGTATTATTAACTTTGCGGGAGGCCATGAAATTCGCTAAACGGCGCGTCCCGAGGACTAAATATTTTTGAAGAAGTAGTTAAAGAGGGCCGCGCAATTTGTGATGTTATTTGGCGTGACGCACCTCATTTATTTTAAAAGAAAGTCCTAAAGATGACTATATTTTCTATTAAAGATTGTCTCTAAAGTCTATTTAACTAACATTACTAGTAAACTGTATTGGGCTTGAAGATTAGCCCAAGAGTGAAGAAAGTCTGCCAGCTGGGGTGGGGGTGGGGGTGGGGGGTTCCGCATTTAACTTCAAATCAGTCCACCAAATATTACCTATAGACTAGTTCAAAAGGGAAATCCTATTGGGCTTTCATCATGCAGCCAAGCCCAAGTTTCACTTACGCAAAAAGCTGTCTGGTTTTACTTCATGAATAAGCCTAAATGCAACGTTAATTTCAATTTAAGCCTGTTAAACACTTTGCTAACGAATAGATAGTTTACCCTAGCATGAAATCTGCTAATTTTCAGCTCAGTTATCATGCACAAATCACGTGGTTTGCATATTGACCAATAATAATCTGGAAATCCAATAATCTACATCTTAAAACATCTATAAGATTAGTATCCAACAACAACAATTACTAGTATTCTCTCTGATTTTTTAACAAAACACGATAACAAATAAAGCTAGAGGAGAGGCCTTCAGTTTCGAGTGCCGTTGAGCTATGAATTCATTAATTGAATCCAAGCTCCTCAACAGCATCCATGCTTCACAATTACTCTAATGTGGAATGTAGAGGCTAGCAACACAGGTTCAAAGTCATCTTACTAACTGTAAGGAATCAACTCATATCAGATTTAAACTACTGAACAGAATGAAACCAATAAGAGCAACTCCAGTTTTAATAGTCCACTCGTTACAATACCAGCAGGTCTAGGTCATTTAAATTTCAAATCCTACTACCGTATAACCTAACATTCAAACTGATGCATACAAGTAAACTAAATACGAAAGTAACATAGGTAATATATCGTTTATTCAATAATTTAAATACATTCGCTGATTCAGCTCTTCACACATCATTTGAGATTGAATAATACCTGGAAATAGAATATAAATGGAGGAGAAGAGGTCAGCTAAGACAATAATGAGCAGCAGCAATCGATAGACGAGTAACAATAGCCCAGAAAACAGAATTAGCCAGTCCAGAAGTAAATCAGTGATTCCAGAAATGTTTGAAATCAAGCAGGACTGATATATCACCCAGAACAACACCAAAATAACCCAAAAAACTTGAAAATGAACACAGAACACCTCTGAAACCTCCAGCAGACAAAATTCAATTCAAATTAGCTTAATTGGACTCAAAATCACTCGAAATCAGTCTTGTAAACCTCTGAAACCTCAGCCATCAGATTGTGAACTAGAAGATATGGATTGATTAACTAGAAATCGAAATTAACCTAAAGCTTTTCAATGGAACAGTGTTTTTTTGATTTTTTGAAGATATTTTGTTATTTTTGGTTTTTTTCGAAGAACTATATCTAGAATTTAGATTTGAAATTCAAACTTGGAAACTCAGATTTTCAGAAAATGGATTTTGGGGGAATTTTTAGGCTGAAAAACTTGTTGCCTAAGGCACTATTCATGCCCTTTTATAGGCAAAATGATGTACAACTTTCAGATTTCAATTATTTACCCTTTACCCCCTTTGTAATTTTCATTTTAGCTTAGATATCCCTAGATTTCTGACTTGTTTCCCAAGTTTCACTACCTAAAGTCTGAAATTCAGAACCCACCCCACCCTTAGAAGCTTCTAGTAGGTTCTATTTCAGCCAGTTGTAAGATTCATCATTTGAATTCCCTAAAATAACCTCCTACTAGTATGAAAGTTACCAGATTAGATTCAACTAAACCCTACCTCTTTTAGCCTAATGATAATTCAACTACAGTCAAACCAAAGGTCCTAAGTCAGCTATAACCAAGTCAAATTTAAGCTTATCACACTAATTAAACTGGTCAAACTACCNATTAAGTACAACTTTTTTTTTAAAATTTGCCTTTCTTTTATTTCCTTTTTTTGTTTTCATTTTGTATTTATTTTTTACTGAATTTTGTAAAAATGACAAAATTAAAATAAAGACCTAATTTATTTTCAAAATTAAGCTAATTAATTCCTAAAAATTGATTAAGTCCTAAACTCATGACAAACTCAACAATTGACAATTAAAAATGCAAAAATGGACTATTTTTGTTATTTTCTTTATATTTTATTTTAAACGCAATTTAATTACTAATTAATCCTAAAACATGAAATTAAATCCTAAATGCTAATGTCAAGTGTATATATTTTTTTTATATTTTTCACATGAATTAAAATACATAAATAAAATGCAAACAACTAACATAAAATGTCACAAAAATCCACAAAATGCAAAATAATGAAGAAATCATTTTGTTTGAATTTTTGGGAATAATTCACATAGGGCAAAAATCACGTGCTCATAGCTACCCCTCTTCGCCCGGAAACACGAAGAGTTTTCGTGCAAAGATAAGTGAGCAAATACGAGCGATTTTTGCTCGTTTGAATATTCCGTGTGAAGCATTTTTGAAAGATTTGACCGCTCCCTGCTTCTGAGGTTGCCTACATATCCTTGGCTAAAAAGGAATCAGGTTAGTGTAGTTCGGGAATGTCTGGTAGCTGGGACTACCAGGAGCTGTAATTTCATCGTTGTTGCTGCTGCTACTGCTCGCTGACCTCCTTATTACACCGTTTTGAAACAAAAAGAAGCTAGCCTACGCTATGATCCATGAATTACAAAAAAGGTCCTATCTATGTCTTCGAGCTTGCTCTTGTGTTGCCTTGAACTTGTATTCTTCCGACGGAATTCTTGCGTTGTTGCTTTGCATTATGATCGGAGATGTTTCGCCATTCCTCCGAGTGATGCTTGACTGCTGAGATTTGAAATATATGCCTCTATTCTCCAGGCGGGCTCCTGACTGCTAACACTTGAAATGTATTCCCCTGTTCTCCAGGTGGGCTCCTGATTGCTGAACTTGAAATGTATTCCCTTGTTCTCCAGGTGGGCTCCTGATTGCTGAACTTGAAAAGTATTCCCTTGTTCTCCAGGTGGGCTCCTGACTTCAACAGAATAGACATAAAACAAAGAAAATTTTCTGCCCCAGTTTGCACTAGGAAGATTTGTGAGTTGTTAGCAAAATATAGATCACCTAAGCTATTGATGCAATGATGAGAGTAAAAC
>NW_017671112.1:283469-355617 GCF_001879085.1 Nicotiana attenuata
ACCAAACCAGAACAGTATCAAAACAAAGTGAAAATTAACCTAGACATTAACACTACAAGAAAAGAATTGATTCAAATAAGAAACGAATAATCAAAATTATACCTAAGCATTTATTCTAACAGAAATGAACAACAATTAGACTAGGATTAAACTAGACTAAAAATTAAAATCATGCAGAAATTAAAACAACATTTAATTATCAGCAAAAGCACCAATCAAACTAACGAGAACCAAAACTCATGAGAACAAAGAAAAGAATAATAAAAACGAGAAGAGAAACTTACGGATTTCAGACTTCGTAAGGCTATCCCGTCGAAATTGATTTTTGGTTAATGTTATTTGTCTATTTCGTCAAAAATAGGCACATTACATTAAACAAAATCAATTGACTTCAAAACTTCCCCAAGACAGACTGACCCCTAAACCCTAGATTTGAAATTCGTGAAGGACCAGTGATGTTCGAAGTATTTCAGTTAGGGATTAGGGATGAGGGAGACTAGGGGGGTATGGGGTGTGAATTTGGGGTCGTTTGGACAACTTTACGTTTTGGCCGAATTTTGGTTTAATATTCGAAGCTTTTGGTTGAGATTCGAGGGAAATGGTTCAGGTATTTGGAATGAGGGGGTTGAAGAGAAGCCAGGGTGTTAATTTGGGGTCGTTTAGAGCCGGCGCCGCCACCGGAGACGGTGAGGATTGGGTGGCGGCTGGCTAGGGTTTCGGGGGTCGGTTTTAGAGAGATGAGATGAGGGAGACGGTGAGGGGGGGGGTATGGGGGTCGGTTAGGACAGTTTTATTTAATGGATTTGGGCATCCCAGCCGTTAGATGAGGATAACCTCGACGGCTGGGATTAAAAAAGGGAAACGACATCGTTTGGGGACTGGTATTTGGACCGGGTAATGGGGGTACTGGGCTAGTTTGGACGGGGCGAGGAGGGTATTGGGCTAGGCAAAATTAAAAAAAAAAAAGGGGGCCCAATTCGGGTCCTTTATTAAGACTCTTTTTTTTTAAAAATTGTCCTTCTTTTATTTCCTTTTTTTTGTTTTCTATTTTGTATTTATTTTTTTCCTGATTTTGTAAAAATGCAAAATTAAAATAAAAGACCTAATTTATTTCAAATTAAGCTAANATCAGCAATGTAATAACAACTATGGAATTTCAATCAAACAGATAACCAATGTAATTGGAACCCTAAAACTAAACAAGACCTAGAACAATAGCCACTGCTAATCAGGCTAAAACATGAATTAATCGATAAGTATTTTAAACAACAAGAAATTAGTTGAATTCAAATAACAAAGAAAGAGAAGAAACTTACCTATGCAAAACCAGGAATAAGACTGAAAAATCGATTCGAGCCCCGGAATAATGTTAATCGTTTGTTCTTCTCAAAGAACAAACGAACACGTTATTTCGTGATTCGAATCCAATACTAGAGTAGAAAAATCAGGAAAAATCGAGCAAAAATGAACTCCTAGGGTTCTGCCTTCTTTATGATTCGAAATTCGAGCAGTTCCGGTGATGTTTGAAGGAAACCAATGAGGGATTCAAGAAGAGGGGAACCAGGAGAGTATAGGGTGTATCTTTGGGGTCATTTGGTAGCGGCGCCGCCGTGGGCGGCGGAGATAACGATGACGTTTTCGATTATTCGAAAGACTCTGATGGGATTCGAAGGGAGATAGTGAGGGATTTGTGACGAGGTCATTGAGGCGGTATAGGGGTGTGATTTTGGGAGCCATCAGAGAAGGTTGCGTCTTTGCCGGCGGCGGTGTTGGTGGAGGGTATAAAGGCGGCTGGTCTTTGAGGGTTTGATGTTAGAGACGAATGGGGGGGGGGGTCTGGAGAGGGGGGGGCAGTGGGTTCGGACAGGTTATATACATATAACTCCTCAGTTCGTGGCCGTTGGATTGAGATACATCGACGGACCAGATTAAAGAGAAAGGGAACGGCGTCGTTTTGGGTGGGGTGTGGGACTGGACCGGGTTGGGACGTGGGTTGGGCTGGCCTGGGGTGTGTTTGGGCTGGGCAGAATTTAATAAATGGCCCAGAACCATTTTTTGGGTGGGGTGTGGGAAAAGAACCATTTTTTGCTATTTTCTTTAATTTTTAAAGTAACTTTACTACTAAATAATCCTAAAATGTGAAATTAAATCCTAAATGCAAATGCCAAGTATTTTTTGTGTTTTTTACTAATTAAAATGCACAAATAAAATGCAGTCAATTAACCTCAAATGTCACCAAAAATCCACAAAATTGTAACATAATGAAAGAAATCATTTTGTTTGAATTCTAGGAATAATTCATGTAGGGCAAAAATCACGTGCTCACAGCTGCCCCTCTTTGCTCGGGAACACGATGAGTTTCCGTGCAAAGATAAGTGAGCGGAAACGAGCAATTTTTGCCCATTCGAATACTCTGTGTGAAGCATTTTGAAAACCGTCTGACCGAACCCTGCTTCAAAAGTTGCCTACATATCCTTGGCTAAAAAGGAATCAGGTCAGTGTAGTTCGGGAAGGTTTGGTAGCTGGGACTACCAGGAGCTGTGATTTTCACTGCTGTTGCTGTTGCTACTGCTTGCTGACCTCTTATTATACCGAGTCAAAATAAAAGAAGCTAAACAAAGCTATGATCTATGAATTACAAAAAGTCCTATCTATGTCTTCAAACTTGCTCTTGTGTTGCCTTGAACTTGTATTATTCCGATAGAATTCTTGCGTTGTTGCCTTGTATTGTGATCGAAGATGTTTTGCCATTCCTCCGAGTGATGCTTGACTGCCGAAATTTGAAATATATGCCTCCATTCTCCAGGATGGCTCCTGATTGCTGACAGTTGAAAAGTATTCCCTTATTCTCCAGGTGGGCTCCTGACTGTAACAAAATAGACAAACAAAGAAAATTTTCTGCCCCAGTTTGGTGGCCGGGCACATACTGTTATCAAATATTAAAATTAAAATCTAAAATTTGAATTGTACTTCCCTTGTTCTCCAGGTGGGCGCCTGATTGCTGAAACTTGAAATGTATTCCCTTGTTCTCCAGGTGGGCTCCTGATTGCTGAAACTTGAAATGTATTTCCTTGTTCTCCAGGTGGGCGCCTGACTTCAACAGAATAGACATAAAACAAAGAAAATTTTCTACCCCAGTTTGCACTAGGAAGATTTGTGAGTTGTTAGCAAAATATAGATCACCTAAGCTATTGATGCAATGATGAGAGTAAAACTGAAGACTTGACTGGAATGCACGACCCTGTGAGTAAAACCAAGGACATTTGACTAGCAAATTCATCAGACTAAGATTTTGATCCTAGGAGAAAATTCATCAGACTAGGTCTTCTATCTTAGGAGAAAGATTCCTCAGACTAAGAGTTAGATCCTAGGAGAAAATTCATCAGACTAGGTCCATTTTTATTATCTTAGGAGAAAGCTTCATCAGACTAAGATTTGATCCTAGGAGAAGGTTCATCGGACTAGGTCGTCTATCTTAGGAGAAAGATTCATCAGACTAAGATTTAGATCCTAGGAGAAAATTCATCAGACTAGGTTTTCTATCTTGCTATCTTAGGAGAAAAATTCATCAGACTAAGACTTAGATCCTAGGAGAAACTTCATCAGACTAGGTCTTCTATCTTAGGAGAACAATTCATCAGACTAAGATTTCTATTTGGAGGAAAATCCATCAGACTAGGACTTTTTATCCTAGGAGAAATGATTCACCAGACTAAGATTTTGATCCTAGGAGAAGATTCATCAGACTAGGTCTTTTGTTATCTTAGGAGAAAGATTCATCAGACTAAGATTTTGATCCTAGGAGAAGATTCATCAGACTAGGTCTCTATCTTAGGAGACAGATTCATCGGACTAAGTCTTTTGTTATCTTAGGAGAAAGATTCATCAGACTAAGATGTCGACCCTTGGAGAAGATTCATCAGACTAGGTCCATTTTGCTATCTTAGGAGAAAGATTCATCAGACTAAGATGTTGGTCCTAGGAGAAAGTTCATCAGACTAGGACTTCTATCCTAGGAGAAATGTGAAAAGCAATGGTAGCATTTTGTGCACACTAGCAAGACAGGCAAGGACGAAGATTTGAGAAATAGCAGCACTGCTGCTTCTGGTATCTTTCCGCTTCTGCGGCTTGGGAACCGCAGAAGCGGAGCCGCAGAAGCGAGATTAGCCCTCCCTCTCAGGAACCGCAGAAGCGGTCGCTATTCCGCAGAAGCGGAACCGCAGGAGCGTTATGTGTCCGCAGAAGCGAACTCTGGTCCATTAAGTGAAAACCGCAGAAGCGGTTGCTTTTCCGCATATGCGGGACCGCAGAAGCGGTCCCCTGTGCGCAGAAGCGGAAATCCCTGGGCAGAAATAGAAAGTCGAGGGTTTGAGTTCATAAGTTACAAAATCAATTGAGAGCTCGGGAGAGGGCGATTTTGAGTGGGTTTTGAAGAGAAGATTTATTGGGTAACGTTTCTTAATCCCTTCTAGTTATATTTCATTATTTTGTAGTTAAATCCATCATTAAAATTCAAATCTGGGACTAAAATTGGAGGAATTTGGTTAGAACTTCATACACCAAACTATTGGGTTTTGAGGGGGCATTTGACCTCCGATTTGGGAGATTTTTATATGGTTAGACTCGTGAGAGTACGAGGGTTCTGAAAATGTGAAAGTTTTTCGATTCCGAGACGTTGGCTGGAGGGGCGTTTTGGTCATTTTACCTATTTTCGCGCCCTAGCTTTAATTTTTATAGTGGAATAAGTTGTTTGCAATATTATTTACGATATGTAATTGAATTGAATATATTTGGGCCATTTGGAGTCGGATACTCGTGGCAAAGGCGTGGTTTCTATTGATTTTTAGCCGGTTCGAGGTAAGTGGCTTGTCTAACCTTGTGTGGGGGACTTCCCTTTAGGATTTGAGTCTTCTTTGTTGATTGTATTCCTTGTGCGCGAGGTGATGAGTGCGTGCTCGGATTTATTTGTGGAAAATTGCCCCTTTTAGGCTCTTACATCCTTATAATCACCGAATATGAAGTTGTTCTTGGTACGATTGAGCTCCCTGTTATTAGTTTCACCTCTACATGACTTACTTGGAATTATTTGCCCTTTTTGGTTATTCTTGTTGCCTAATTAACTTTTACTTGTTTAACTGTAAGCATTTACCCTTCTATAGTCACATTATCATTCCTATCTGCTTGTCTTTATTTGGAAAGCATTATTTCTATCTCTCGTGTAATTAATTGGTCTTAATTTGAAAGAAGTTAGATATCCTATATTCAGTTGATATTTCCTTAATTGTAATTATTTGATTCATGTTAACTTCCTTGTTGTTGAACTTAGTATTATGGAATCGTTGTTTCATATTATTTCTCCCTTGTTGAGTTGTTCTTATTGCGCTTAGTATTTCTCTGTTACGGTTATTCCTTGTGAGTTAGTTGTACCGTCTTTTGGTGGACGGAAATACCTGAGTTGATTCTCTTGCTTTGTTCCTGTATATATTGTCGTTTGTTGTGTTGTACTTGAGCTTGTGACGCACGAGGTTTCTGCCGTGCGGTTGAGAATATTGTGATGCACGAGGTTTCTGCCGTGCGGTTGTTGATACTGTGATGCACGAGGTTTCTGCCGTGCGATTGTGAATATTGTGATGCACGAGGTTTCTGCCGTGCGGTTGATTTTGAAGGGTTGCACGAGGTCTTTGCCGTGCTGTTGTTGTTATTGATGTTTTGCACATGCGGCATAATAAGGCGGGATATGTTATATGCTTATATGTGGGTTGCGCATGTGGTGGAATAAGGAGGGAACATTGTGATGCACGTGTGGCGAAATAAGGCGGTACCTATTATCTTATTATTTTCACACGTGGCGAAATAAGGTGGGCTATGTCAGGGGATGATTGTAGAGAATTGTGACGGCCTGTGGAGGCATTCCTATTTGTTTAATAATGTGATTGTGGGTTGCTTACCGGTATGAGCTTTATCGCTTGGAAGTTGTGAGGAAACATCGTACGTGCGGTCCGTTCTCCTTTTCATGTTTACTAGCTGGTAGAATTTTGTTAGAAACATTTGCACAAGCATACACGTAGGTGAACGCCCCTATTAGAGGTGAATTCCTCCTGATTTTGCTAAGGGTGGAGGTACGCCCTCGTTTATCCATTATATTTGTGAGAGTGGCCCTAGTTAGCCAGTTAGTTGTCAGCGTGACCATGAGATTGATGGGGCACAGGATGCCAATTGTTAGATTTCAGATGCTGGGTCTTCGCGAGTTGTGGTTTGTCCGAGACTTGGTGAAATTGTGGAAAGAGTTGGATAAGACCTTTGTGAACATCATTGTAGGATATGAGTTATTGACTTGTTTTCCCATTGCTGTGTTGTGACCTTAGGATTTGGATGGTGATTCTGCCGTTATTTCCTATCCTCTTTATTATATCCTCGTTGTTACTTGTTGTATTTTTCCCCTTATTGTAAATTGTAGCATTCTTGGTCATTCATGCAGTCTTTACATATTTATATGTCATTTCCATTATTCCTATGATTATACTGTTTATTGACCGGTAGGTGCCTTGACTGTTCCTCGTCACTACTCCACCGAGGTTAGTCTTGATACTTACTGGGCACCGCCGTTGTGTGCTCATGCTACTCTTCTGCACATTTTTGTTGTGCAGATACAGATACTCCACTCAGTTCTGTCAGCCTTGGAAGGAGGCGTATCGGTAGAGACTTCGAGGTATATCTGCTACGTCCGCAGACCGAGGAGTCCCTTTCTAGTTTTCTGTAATAAGTATANCTATGGGTCAGGCCACACACAACGAACAGAGCTCTAAAGTTGTTGCTAGGATGGGTTATAGCAAATTAAAAGCCCAAAGACCTTATCCTATTCTGAGACTCCAAAAATTCTAACCCAAATCCCCCCTTTAACAAATAAACAATGGCTCCTAAATAGCCTAATCAATTTGACGACATAAACTGAGTCAGTTCTAACCAATTAACACGACTAAGCACATTAAACCAAAATCATTTCATGCGGATTAGAACAACAACCAGATGAAGACGAAAAATAAATAAAAACACTGGAAATGGAGGAAACACAGAAGAAGCTTAAATAATTGAATTGACGAGGGAGACGACGCAAAAATAGATGGAGACAAAGAAGCTAGTGCAAAGAACGGATACCTCTACGGCCACGAGGCTTGATAAACTTCAAACGACTTCGATTTGACACAAAACTAGTGTTAACCATACGTTCCCCTTGAGAACAAACGGGCAATACTTGTTTCAAGCCTAATTGTTCATCTGACTCAAAGACTTGAGAGACTTTCTTCTCTTTCAATCTCAGATTGAAACTCGATCTGATTTGGCGAGGATTTTGGGAAAAATGGTGAAGGAATAGGATGCAAGAAGGGGTGGTGATGGCATGGCCAATTTATGGTGGTGGTTGAAGCTTCTCGCCGGCGACCATGGCTGAATAAGGCTTCAGATGTAAGGGAGATGGAGTAACGGGTGAATTTGGGGGAAATAAGGAGTCTCTGATTTCGGACATTATTATGTGAAAGAGGGGAGGCTTTCTTGGCCATTGGATCAGGTGGAGTTCAATAGTTCAGATTGTTTTGACTCCATTAACTGGAAACGACGTCGTTTCTAAGCTCCTGAGGCTGAGGGCTTTGGGCCTGGTATTGGCGGGTCAGGGGGGACTCAATTGGGCCTTGGTGAGAGAATTAATGACTGGCCCAAAAATCTCTTTTCTTTTCATTTCTTTTCACAAATTCTTTTTAGTTGTTTTCAAAATTAGAAAAAATCTAAATTAATTCCTAGACCCTAATTAACCTAAATACACTAATTAAACCAAAATAGTAATTGCCATAATTAATAAAGGAACACTAACTGAAAGAAAACTACTGAAAAATCAAAAATTAAAACCAAAAGTGCAAGTTAACTATTTTTGTGATTTTCCATTTTATAAAATAATTAATTTTCCAATTAATCCTAAAATGCAAAGTTAAATCCTAAATGCAAAAAATGCAAGATATTTTTGTATTTTTTATGAATTGAAATGCACAGACAAAATGCGAACAAATACCAGAAAATGTCACAAAATCAACAAAACTAAAAATAATTAAAAAAAAAAGAAAAGAAGTCATTTTGTTTGAAATTATGGGAGTAATTCATATAGGTCAAAAATCACGTGCTCACATCTGTCCCTCTTTGCTCGGAAACACGAAGAGTTTTCGTGCAAAGATAAGTGAGCAAGTACGAGCGATTTTTGCCTGTTTGGATCCTCTGTGTGAAGCGTTTTTCGAAAAGTTTGACCGCACCCTGCTTCTGAGGCTGCCTACATATCCTTGGCTAAAAAGGAATCAGGTCAGTGTAGTTCGGGAGGGTCTGGTAGCTGGGACTACCATGAGCTGTGGTTTCACTGTTGCTGCTGCTGTTGCTACGGCTTACTGAACCCCCTTATTACAACGAGTTAAAATAAAAAGAAGCTAGACTACGCTATGATCTATGAATTACAAAAGTCCTATCTATGTCTTCAAACTTGATCTTGTTTTTCTTGTTGCCTTGTTGTCTTGTATTCTCCCGGTGGAATCCATTTGTTGCCGCCTTGGCCTGTAATCTGAGATGTTTTCCCCTTCTCCGGGTGAATGCCTGATTGCTGAACTTGAAATGTATTCCCTTGTTCTCCAGGTGGGCTCCTGACTGCTGCACTTGGAATGTATTCCCTTGTTCTCCAGGTGGGCTCCTGACTGCTGAATCTTGAAATGTATTCCCTTGTTCTCTAGGTGGGCTCCTGACTTCAACAAAATAGACAAACAAAGACAATTTTCTGCCCCAGTTTGGTGGCTGGGCGAATCATGTTACCAAATATTACTAAAAATTTGGAAGCTAAACTTAAATTGTACTTCCCTTGTTCTCCAGGTGGGCGCTTGACTTCTGAACTTGAAATGTATTCCCTTGTTCTCCAGGTGGGCTCCTGATTGCTGAAACATGAAATGTATTCCCTTGTTCTCCAGGTGGGCTCATGACTGCTGCACTTGAAATGTATTCCCTTGTTCTCCAGGTGGGCTCCTGATTGCTGAAACTTGAAATGTATTCTCTTGTTCTCCAGGTGGGCGCCTGACTTCAACAGAATAGACATAAAACAAAGAAAATATTCTGCCCCAGTTTGCACTAGGAAGATTTTTGAGTTGTTAGCAAAATATAGATCACCTAAGCTATTGATGCAATGATGAGAGTAAAACTGAAGACTTGACTGGAATGCACGACCCTGTGAGTAAAACCAAGGACATTTGACTAGAAAATTCATGAGACTAAGATTTTGATCCTAGGAGAAAATTCATCGGACTAGGTCTTCTATCTTAGGAGAAAGATTCCTCAGACTAAGATTTAGATCCTAGGAGAAAATTCATCAGACTAGGTTTTCTATCTTAGTAGAAAGTTTCATCAGACTAAGATTTAGATCCTAGGAGAAGATTCATCAGACTAGGTCCATTTTTATTATCTTAGGAGAAAGCTTCATCAGACTAAGATTTTGATCCTAGGAGAAGGTTCATCGGACTAGGTCGTCATCTTAGGAGAAAGATTCATCAGACTAAGATTTAGATCCTAGGAGAAACTTCATCAGACTAGGTCTTCTATCTTAGGAGAACAATTCATCCTACTAAGATTTTCTATTTAGAGGAAAATCCATCAGACTAGGACTTTTTATCCTAGGAGGAAAGATTCATCAGACTAAGATTTTGATCCTAGGAGAAGATTCATCAGACTAGGTCTTCTATCTTAGGAGACAGATTCATCGGACTAAGTTTTCATCCTAGGCGCACATTCATCAGACTCGGTCCATTTTTGTTACCTTAGGAGACAGATTCCTCAGCCNGAGAAACTTACGGATTTCAGACTTCGTATGGCTATCCCGTCGAAATTGATTTTTGGTTAATGTTATTTGTCTATTTCGTCAAAAATAGGCACATAACATTAAACAAAATCAATTGACTTCAAAACTTCCCCAAGACAGATTGACCCCTAAACCCTAGATTTGAAATTCGTGAAGGACCAATGATGTTCGAAGTATTTCAGTTAGGGATTAGGGATGAGGGAGACTAGGGGGGTATGGGGTGTGAATTTGGGGTCGTTTGGACAACTTTACGTTTTGGCCGAATTTTGATTTAATATTCGAAGAGGTATTTGGAATGAGGGGGTTGAAGAGAAGCCAGGGTGTTAATTTGGGGTCGTTTAGAGCCGGCGCCGCCACCGGAGATGGTGAGGATTGGGTGGCGGCTAGCTAGGGTTTTGGGGTTCGATTTTAGAGAGATGAGATGAGGGAGACAGTGGGGGGGGGGGGTATGGGGGTCGGTTAGGACAGTTTTATTTAATGGATTTGGGCTTCCCAGCCGTTAGATGAGGATAACCTCGACGGCTAGGATTAAAAATGGGAAACGGCGTCGTTTGGGGACTGGTATTTGGACCGGGTAATGGGGGTACTGGGCTAGTTTGGACGGGGCAAGGAGGGTATTGGGCTAGGCAAAATTAAAAAAATAAAGGGGCCCAATTCGGGTCCTTTATTAAGACTCTTTTTTTTTAAAATTGCCTTCTTTTATTTGCTTTTTCTTTTTGTTTTCATTTTATATTTATTTTTTCTGATTTTGTAAAAATGCAAAATTAAAATAAAGACCTAATTTATTTCCAAAATTAAGCTAATTAATTTCTAAAAATTGATTAAGTCCTAAACTCACGACAAACTCAACAATTGACAATTAAAAATGCAAAAATGGACTATTTTTGTTATTTTCTTTATATTTTATTTTAAATGCAATTTAATTACTAATTAATCCTAAAACATGAAATTAAATCCTAAATGCTAATGTCAAGTGTATATATTTTTACAAATATTTTTTCACATGAATTAAAATGCACAAATAAAATGCAAACAATTAACATAAAATGTCACAAAAATCCACAAAATCCAAAATAATGAAGAAATCATTTTGTTTGAATTTTTGGGAATAATTCACATAGGGCAAAAATCACGTGCTCACAGCACCAAGGTTTCGTTATCTCTAATCTTGCCTTTAAACCCTCCGTATTGATCTCTCACATACATTAGGAGTGATGTTATTCAAAAACTACCTAAATATGTACTCTCTCTCGAGCAGTACACACTAAATAGGCACAGTCAGTTGATGGTCATTCAATCAACAGCAACAAACACGTAGTTGAACAAGTAGAGAAATCTGACAACTCAATTATATAAAAACATAACAAGAATTCATCCTCCAAAGGTTCCATCAAAACCATAGATAACTAATTTGCTATTCATAATAGTATGCAAATATACAATGCTAGAATTCATAACCAATAATGAAAATAGGAAGAAGGAAGTGAAAAACTCGTGGAACAAGTCTCCCCCTTGCTCCGAATGTGTTCTTGCCTCCTTAGGTCGAATCTCCGATCTCCTTAGCCTCCTTAGGTCTAAATTATGTCAAAAGTATGTCAAATGTGCTTAAAATACCGTTTTTCCATGTATATATAGCAATAAGGATCGGTCCCAAATAATTATACCTTCTCCTAGGCGAAAAAGGACATTTTTCCAGGTTAGGACGTCCGCGGCCGCGGATTTGGCTGCGGATTTTGGCCAGTTTCTGCCTCACATTTGCGGCCAGTGTGCGGCAGCGCAATTATCGCGCATTTTTCACCCTCTTCTGTTTGCAATTTGAAAAAAATGTAAATCATGAAAGTTGTATCCCTTTGAATTAACTTTCCAACCATATATTGTGGATATCAAATGGAGTTCTGAGAGAAAAGTTATGTGCATTTTACTAGACAGTGTGCAATATGCCTACTCGATTCTTTGTTTCGTTGCTCTATCATCTGTTGATCCCCAAATACGATCCCAGCTTAATTTCTTGGGCTTTTACTCAGACTTCAAAGCTCCAAATCACTTCAGTACATTCCATAACATCTACATAGCTCGGAATCACTTCTACAAGGTATAAAACACACAATTAGTGCAAAAGACTAGCAATTAAAGCTCAAATTCAATTAAAGTGCAGTGAATTGGAATGTAATAATCGACTAAAATACGTAATTATAGCCTATAATGAATTCCCCACACTTAAATCTTTTATTGTCCTCGAGTAATCAAACTACACTTTATATAGACACGGCCTTTTTAAACAATTTTCCTAACTCATCACACCAAGAATACTTAAAATAGACTAAGCACAAAAGCGTAACATCTTCACCTCAAGATTTGACTCACAAGTACCACGCATTATTCACAACTCACCCACTTACTCTAACATAGAGGTCACTGACATTAACATTCCTTAATGAATCAAGTGCCCTCACTCAACAAAAGAGAGTAGTTCCAGACAACGAAATTTAAGAACACTTAGGAACTCAAGATAGAAAGAATTCACTCACTCTCAGAAATAACATTCATATGCCACAAAAGATGCACCATAGGCTTGCCCGTAGTGTACTACTCAACTAATCGAGCTCATTCAGTCTAGGATCAAGTAGGACTTTATTTGGTTGTAATGTAGGTTGCGGAACTGGTAGGATACAATTAGATATAAGAGTGACTACACCTCACTAAGCACTTTAATGCATATACTTTAAGATTCAAACCCCATACTTATGTCAAACCAAACTCCACCTTCACATCAATGTATGTTACCCCATACTTCTTTAAGAACAATTACATCAAGAGTCCCCACTTATTAAGAAATACTTTTTTCACAGCAATACAACTATTTTTTTCTTCTTCTCTTTTTTTTTAAATTCAAGTGGCTCTTACTTTTTTAAAACAGTCCCAAACTAGGAAGTGCGTCTCCTAGGAATGAAATCTCAATTTAGGAACTGCGTCTCCTAACCTTTCTCCTTATTTTATTAGTTCCACTCAAAAGACAAAACAACCACCCCACACTTTAACTTTTACAAAGTTCATAACTATTCAAGTCCTCATGAGAGGTTAAAAAGTTCAAATAGATGGTTAATTCAAACAAATGAGTAAGGCTTGTAATGTGGTTGCCAAAGAAATAGGATTATAGGCTCAAAGGGGTTAACTACGATACATAACAATTAGGCGGGTAAATATGCATATCTGGCTCAACAAAGAAACACCTATATCATTTCCAAGACTGAACAAAACTACTATTTCGCTTTGCAAACACACGGGGCAAGTTCTAGGCATCAAATGCAGTGCACAGAATAACACCCAAACCTCACACACACATGGCACATAGCTCACTCAGGATTGGATTCATCAAGACACTCTAGTCAAAGCAGTTAAGCAAATTTAAAATCATACAATTTAAGGTACTTATACAAGAGTCAAAAACTGAGCCTAAGTGTCACAACCAAAGTACTCACTATTCTCAAGGCATAACAGAGTCAAGAGATATTGCTTCAATTCAAAATACAACACAACGGCTCCTATTCCTAAGAAAAAAAATAAAACTAACTACACCCGGTTCAAATAAAACCCTTGGAAAAGAACCGCAACACAAAGAAAAACCAAGGGGTAATTGCTACACTACCTAATAAAAGAAAATCTTTTTATCTTTTTTTGACTTAATTCCCTCAAGAAAATTATCTAATAGATCCATCGTCGGGAAAAGATCAATTTTTTCTATTTATTTTTTTAAAAAAAATATCAATTAAGTAACAGAACTAAAATAGCATGGAAAGTTACCCAGACAATCTTCTCACCCCGCACTTAAAATTGTGCATTGTCCCCAATGCACATCATAACTATAAGAGGGTAAAAGAAACTCCCTGGTAGGCCAAAGGCCGAAGCACGAGCAGCTCATGGGGTACTCAAAGTTCTCCCAGGCTTGGTCCTTCGTGCGGGTACCTCACACTTAGTTCCAACCATCTGGTTTGCTGTTGCATCCTTCCAATATCTTTGCTTTCCATGCTCCTAGAAAATCAAAAATTGACACTACAAAAATAATACAATTAAAAAGAAAAATAATAATAAATCAAAAATAAAAATAAAAAGTAAAGTTGGGTTGCTTCCCAACAAGCGCTTGATTTAATGTTGTGGCACGACGCGAATCACTTTTTGCCTCCACCTCGAGCTTATGAATTGAACCCCCAATTTGGCATCAAGTTTTCGGTTATGCTCCAGGGGTGGAGGAACAAATCTAATTAGTCCAAGCAACCATTGTACTATTCTACACTTCTAGGCTTTTAGATGAGGTATGTAGTCCTGTCTTTCTGGCAAGAAAAATTTTAGAATGTAGGCACCTTGTTCCTTATTCCTTGACTTCTCGATCAGCTCGAATGACTCTATTTCTATATCATCATCCAAGCACAATGTAGAAAAATATTTGGATTGAGGACCAATGCACTCACACACATGAACTTTAGGACTTTCAACATCTTCAACATCAATGATACTAGAGTTAACAAAATTTATATCCTCAATGTCCTTGGCTGACTCTAGTCTCACTTCTACAACATCGACATCCTCAAATTGTGGTGGGCTAGGTCGTTAATGTTCTACTCTGACCTCCTCGATTAGCACCTCAAATTCATGCTCTTCTTGCCTCTTATCCCCAAAATTGGCTTGCTGAGAATTATAAGCTTCAACCACTTGACTCACTTGAGCCTCTAAGTTGCGAATAGTTGCCTCTTGCCTTTATATCTACAATTGTTTCTCATTATTCAGTTCCAGAAAGCACTTTAACATATCCTTCATCTTCTTCAGGTCTGCATCCCCAGGTTCTTTGTTCCTGTTTACTTCACAAGAAAAGGTAGAACCATCATAGTAAGGGGTTGGGGGAAGATAAAAAAATATAAGCACAACAATAAAAGTGACCTTTTTACCACCATACACATCATACACATTCCACAAATAAGATTGATTCGGTACACATAACTCGCTCTCTGGAATATTTTGATAATTTTGATACAGGTGGTTTCCTTCACAATATGTATGAGGATCAACAGTAGAATTATCTACACCTAAATTCCCATAATTCCAAGATGTCATGTTTCTCAAATCAACAGTTATAATTAAATAATGAAAAAAAATACAAAAAACAAAATAAAATATAATTTCAAACTTGAAACCTAGCAATATATACATCTACAACTACAGTGTTAGCTCCCCGGCAACGCCGCCAAAATTTAGTCACGCCCAACTCTAGTCCCCAAAAGGATAAGTGGTCGCTGCAAATATAATCCGGTCTAAGAGTCCGGAGTCAAATTCCACAGAGAACTAAGGCTTAGCTACAATTGTTCAATATCGCTAAGAAATATAAGTCCAAACAATTTCCTAATTATAAAAGATTATAACTTTTATTTTTATCTAATTAACTAACAAATACTAGAAATCAGTAAAACTATCAATTTACAAGGATAAGGATTGGAGACAAGACTAAGGACGTCTAGAGTTATGATTTCCCCAATTGTCGGAATCCTTCCCACTGTGTCTTCTATAATTTCGCCTAAGTATTCTCTATCGATCGTGAGTACTTTGGTTGTCGTAATTCTTTCTCGAGCAACTACCGCAATTTACTAGATGTATTCTCTCGAACTACAATAGCTGGAACTAACCATCAATTGACTATGCCTATTTAGTGTGTACTACTCGAGAGAGAGTACATATTTAGGTAGTTGTGGAAAAACTGTTGCAGATCTCGAAGAGAGGTACTCGAGGAGATCGTCGCTAGGAGCTTCGTTCTCTCGGAGGAGTTGGCTCGAGCAAGGGCGGACGAGCGCGATGCTCAGTCCCTTCTCTCTGATGTTATAGAGAGCGAATTTGAGGCTGGCAGGCTATAGCCTTTTGGAGCAGAGCGTGGATTTTGCCGCTTTTCCATTTTGTACTTGATATTTGTAGAGCATGTTTGTAGATGGAGAGCGCGCCTTTTGTGCATGTAAATAAGAGAAAACTTGAAGCTTTATCTCTTTTGTATCTCTTTTTTCATTTCTTTTGACCAGGCAGGCTGGTTCTCGGTGTCTGGCAGGAACCCTATGGATCTGGAGCTTACTAGATAGGCTTGGAGGCTCTTAAGTGCGATTTCCGACGTGAGTAGGCGTCAGGGCCTTTGTGCTTTGCCCAGCTGTTTAGGCCTAGTCTCCAAGTCAGACCCTGATTCAAGCTTACCTGACCTCCAATCTCCCGTTCCTGCATGGGCGGATGATGACTATTCTTATTGCTCGCCCTTGGGCGCTTGTGTTTCAACTATTTCGAGTCCAGTCTCCGAGTTGCGTTGCGACTCGAGCTTTAATTGACCCTCATGTTCTTTCGTGCCCGCATAGATGGATGACGATGGCTCTTGTGCTTCGGGTCGGAACGACGTGTGTGGCCCGGAGGCTTGTTTTGTTGGCGATAACGGCACTTAGGCTGTGCCCTTAGGCATGTGTAGTTAACTATTTTGGATCCGGTCTCCGAATCGGGTTACGAATCGAGCTCATTTTAATCCTCAAGTTTTCAATTTTCGAGCTAGCGATAGTGGCTCTTACGTTGTTTGGTCGTTAAGACCTTTTAGTGTGCGGACTAGAGTCTCGTTTGGCTGGCGACAATGGCTCTTACGCTTTTTCCCGTGGGCTTCTTGTAGGCTTTGTTTTCCTCTCGTTAAGGTCTTTTTGAAATAATTTTGCCTGACCCGTCATCGGCTCTAGAAGAACCTTGATTTCGAGTCGTTAGCGACGATGTTCGAGCACCTCGAAAGGTTCTTAGCTCGTAGGCTGAGTACTTGTGATTTGGAGCTGACATGGTCGAAGCTCGTTTGCCTATTGAGGGAAGAATGTTTTCCTGTTGAGGGAAGCCTATTTTAACCGGTTTTTTTCGAAGTACATTCGATTAACGATGATGTTCGGGCACCTCGAAAGGTTCTTAGCTCGTAGGCTGAGTAGCTCGAAGCCTTGTGATTTGGAGCTGACATGGTCGAAGCTCGTTTTCCTATTGAGGGAAGATTGTTTTCCTGTTGAGGGAAGCCTGTTTTAACCGGTTCTTTTCGAAGTATATTCGATGTAATGGCCTGCGATTTTGTTAGCGACAATCGGGCGTCTCTGAGTCGCGTTAATTTGGCTGGAGCAGCCGTTTTGACCGTAGTCATATGTGTTTGGCTGGAGCCATTTTTGATCCCGGGTGATAGTTTAGGCGTCTACACCGAGGGTATGCCCTTTCGGGATTCTTACAAATGTGACGTATAGCCTAAACTTCGGGATTGAGTTTTATGCCTCTATTAAGGTCTTACAAAATTTTCATGCCTGTTGAGGTCTTACAGTTTGTCATGCCTGTTGAGGTCTTACAGTTTTTGTTGCTATGTAGAATAGATCTGGTTATACCGAGTTTTCCCGCTCGGGGTCTTAAAGTTTCGGTTTTCCAGTGTATGGTGATTGACGATAGTCTCTGAGTTATTTAGTTTGCTTAGGCTCGAAAGCCGTTATCGTGAGCTCGGAGTTGCCATGTTGGGGCCTTGTGAACCCCGAGTTTTGACCCTGGGGTCGTGCGGGTGCCAAATTGTTAACGCCAAGTCTCCGAGTATTCGGGACACATTCGGTGAAGGGACCCCTTCCGAGAGTATGCTGAAATTTCCTTATTTGAAGTGTGAGATGTTGAAAGATACTCTTTTATTGCTTGGCGTAAATACATATTGTTTCATTATTGTGAGCTCGGCCCGCGCGGGCGTGGCTCCTTGGACCATTTGGTCTGTTACATGATTCCCTATTGAAACTCAGTCTGTCGTTCCCCGGCCCTTCCGAGCGGGCTGCGCCTTTATAGGGGGGGGGGTGTCCTTCATTGTTTGATTTCAGGAGAAGGCTTGTGATCTTGTCGGATCCTCCTCAGGGGGTACGTTGCTCCGCTAAGAACCTTGCTGGCGAGACCCTCTTCGGGGCGGAAGTCCGACCGAGCGGAAAGAGCGCGGCGGGTTCTGTTAAGGCCTTGGGGTCTCCGGGTAGAGTTAGAAATTTCGAACGCCCCGGCCGATTGTCTGCATATAGGTTAGTGAAAAACAATGAAGGAGTGAAGTAGTTCTTTTTTACCGCCGGATGTGTAGGTGATGTTCCGAGGTTTGGTATGTTCCTGCTGTTTCGGGGTGAGGACTCTAGTACAGCCCTCCGCTGTGTTTAATCGGGCTTGGTCGAAGACGTGGTTCGCTTACCCTTTGACTCTTTCGAGAGTGGAGATATTGGTGTCAGCGATGCATCATGTGATGTGGAATTTCCCCTTGTCACGTATTGCTTAGTGCTGGCGGTTTTAATTCCATCCCTTGCGTGAAATTTCATCCTTTTGGCGAAGTGGGGATGGACCTACCCTCGGGCGATACGCCCGTGGTCATTTGAATAAGGCGTATGTGCCTTGCGCCTCCTTTCATGTCATGGAGCTTGGCATTCCGGTCTAGGCCAGTCATGCTGTACTGAGAGAATGGTCTTTCTCCTTGTCGTAGCGATCTCCATTTGGAATCTATCAAAGATTCAAAAGGTGGTTGTATTTTGACCCGGTGGTCCGAGCCGCCCCATCATCCTCGGCCCGACAGTGCTGATCGGGCCACCTGCGCTCATGTGCGCATGTTTTATTTAAAATGGATAGTGTGAGGAAGAAGGTTACCAGTGCGTCGTTGTGAGGTCGAGACGAGATCTCAGTACCCTCTATGCTGAATGTAAGGGTGTCCTCGAGGGTATATCCCCAGATCTGCCTTTCTCCGGTGCTGAGAATTTTTGCTCTCCCTTTTACAGGTTCTTGAAAAGGGTCGTCGCTCCTCCATTATCGTGGTAATGCACTGCGGCCCGTTTGCTTCGTTACTCCTGGCCGCCTTCCATACTGGGGGCTGAATTTGAATTCGCCTCGTCAGTTCTCGGCGGTGATTTTTGTCGGGCGGCTTGGCGTCTTTCCTTCGGAGCTGATGGCTATCTTTGGCCCCACGTCCGCACTTGCTATGTAGTTCCCGTGCCAGGCTGTGATTCATTTGAGAGGATTTTGGCCGAATTGGTCCAAGCCATTTGACGTCCCTGGTTTCGCCTATGGCAAACAGGATGTTTGGTATAGCGATGTAGAAATTGTACTCTGATTGGCGAGGCGCCCTTGCCGGCCATGCGTCCTCGTCAAATCTGGCTTCGTTATCGATTCCTCGAGGATATTGTCCTCGGGCCATTCTCCGATCGTTGCGAGGTAGATTGCACCTCGGGGCATTCCTCGTGTTTGTGGCGCACGGGCGGTACCTCGCTCTGTTTGGCATTGGTTTCTTTGCCAGGAGCCTGTTCGGGTAAGCTGAGCCCGAGGAGGCTCCCCGACGGTCATCCATGACCCTGGTTTGCGACTGATGCCGGGAACGGGCATCCGACCAGGTCTTGGCTGGGTACCTGATCAAGCTTTGTTTGAACTGCCTTGAAATCGTCGGGCTCGGTTTGTTTAGGCATTGAGTGAAGGCCTGTATTTCCCAGTCATCCGAGACCGGGGGTGATCCCGTTCGTTCCATCGGGGAATGAGGTGCGAATCCCCGTAGCGTTTCATTCTCCGTTTGCTCGGCCCTGGATGCGTCGGGCTTTCTCGTCGTCGTTTTGATGGCACCGGCGTGCGCCTTTATGGAGGAGTCTGCCGGTACGGTAGGCGAGTTTATGGGGTCGGGCGCTAGGTTATGACGACACATCACGGTTCCTTTCGAGAATGTTTCCCCGAACCTCTTTAATAAGACGGGCTCGATCTCATCATCTTTTGGGTCGTTGCCTTTCCCCGCACGTATAGGCGGTGATGTGTTCGTTGGGATCGGAGGTCCCGTTGTGCTTAGGGAGTTCTGTCGTTCTAGACTTCTTTGAAATGGGTTCCAGGGCCGCTTCCTCGGGGAACGACCGTTGCATGAACTTCCACGAACCTGATTCGATCCTTTTGGAGAGATCCCCAAGCATCTTTGCCATGGCGGTTTCGGCTACCGATCCATCATTGCTTGATCTCTTGGGTGCTTGCTCGGCGGGGGGAGCTGTCTCCGACGCTATTGTGCTTAGAGCCTTCGGATTGATTTGTAACCGAGCTACGGCCAACTGTTGTGCCTGCAACATTTCAAGAATATCGTGAAGACTAACTTGCTATGTATCCCGAGCCGGGATTTTTTAGGCTTCCAGTTAGTCGCCATGTTGTATGCTTTCGTCAGTGTGCGAGGTTTTGCCGACCTGTTGTGCTTCCTGTGGATCCGCATCCGCTAGGATCGATTCGGGCGTGTTATCGGGATTCAGTGGTTGCGTTCCGGCAGCCGAAACAGCCACACCATTTCCCCGTGGTTTTTGAGGTTGTCGTTCTCGACTCTGTTTACCAAGCTAGACATTTCGACTTGAAATCAAGAGATCTTGGACAAGAAAAAGTGTGAAAGATAACTTGAGTTTGTGCAATGAAACCAGCAAGAAAATAATCACTATTACTTTTAGCCCCACGGCCGGCGCCAAACTGTTTACCGTAAAAATGGTAACGATAATTAAATTTGTAAATGGGATTCTAAAAATACGTGGTCTATTTTTATGCTAGTTGTTAGAGAAGATGATGCTAAGAATATGAAGTTTAACGATAAAATACAAGCTAAAACGGGGCAGTAATCACACCGAGGGGCTTGCTGCCCTGGCTTCGGACTGGTCGATGGAGGACCTCGAGGCCAATATCTGGGCTCGATCTCGAGCTATCGAGGGTAGTCGGGAATGGGATAACAGTTAAGATATGATCAAGTAAGGCTCTTTATGTCCAATACCAAGCGATAAATAGAGAATAAATATGAAACTAATAATGCTAAGAGTAGCCTCGAGCTAGTAAGGACGAGCGAGTTTAGAGAGAAAAGAGAGAGAGAGATATTATTGATCTGGTGGTGAATAGTTGGAGCAACATCAGATCCTTACAAAGTAGTGTGGGTTCCCTTTATATAGGAGGGGAACCCGGTTTTAATACAACGTACATTAATTGTAAAGTATGGGGATGGGACGGCTAGACGGGACGCTTCGACATAGGCTCTGAATAGGCCAGCTCTGTCAGACTTAGCCGTGTGCCTTGGGAACATCCCCTTCTGCTCTAGCCCTGACCTTCGTCTTTTTCGAGTCGAGCCTCGACGAGCCCCGAGGAAGGGGACTCCGTCGTAACTCCGCGTCCCCGAGATCTCGAGGTATCCTTCCGAAATGACTTGATAACAAGAAATAAGGCCCTCTGATTTCACCGCATACAATACTTCTTTAAGCAACATTACATCAAGAGTCACCATTTATCAAGGAATATTTTTTTCACAGCAATACAACTATTTCTTTCTTTTTTTTCTATTTTTTTAATTCAAGTGGCTCTTACTTTTTCAAATCAGTGCACATTTCTCCTTATTTCATTAGTTCCACTCAAAAGCCAAACCAACCACCCCATACTTTAACAAAGTTCATAACTATTCAAGTGCTCATGAGAGGTCAAAAAGTTTAAATAGATAGTTAATTCAAACAAATGGGTTAGGCTTGTAATGTGGTTGCCAAAGAAACGGGATTATAGGCTCAAAGGGGTTAACTACGATACATAACAATTAGGCGGGTAAAATATACATATCTGGCTAAACAAAGAAACGCCTATATCATTTCCAAGACTGAACAAAACTACTATATCGCTTTTCAAACACACGCGGCAAGTTCTAGGCATCAAATGAAATGCACTGAATAACACCCAAATCTCACACATACATGGCACATAACTCACACGGGATTGGATTCATCAAGACACTCTAGTCAAAACAGTTAAGCAAATTTAAAATCATACAATTCAATACATATACAAGAGTCAAGAACTGAGCCTAAGTGTCACAACCAAAGTACTCACTATTCTCAAGGCATAACAAAACCAAGAGATATTGCTTCAATTCAAAACACAGTACAATGGCTCCTATTCCTAAGAAAAAAATTAAAACTAATTACACCCGGTTCAAACAAAATCCTTGGAAAAAAACCGTGGCACAAAGAAAAACCAAGGGGTAATTGCTACACTACCTAATAAAAGAAAATCTTTTTGTCTTTTTTTTAGACTTAAATCCCTCAAGAAAATTTTCTAATAAATCCATCATCGGGAAAAGTCCAATCTTTTCTATTTTTTTTCAATTAACTAACACAACTAAAATAGCATGGAAAGTCACCCAAACAATCTCCTCACCCCACACTTAAAATTATGCATTGTCCCCAATGCACATCACAACTATAAGAGGGTAAAAGAAACTTCCTGGTAGGACAAATGCCGAAGCACTAGCAGTTCATGGGGTACTCAGACTTCTCCCACACTTGGTCCTTCGTGCGGGTACGTCACACTTAGTTCTAACCATCTGGTTTGTTGTTGCATCCTTCCAATAGGTTTGCTTTCCATGCTCCTACAAAATCAAAAATTGACACTGCAAAAATAATACAATTAGAAAAAAAGTAAAGCTGGGTTGCCTCCCAACAAGCGGCACGAAGCGAATCACATTTTGCCTCCACCTCGAGCTTATGAATTGAACCCCCAATTTGGCATCAATTTTTTGGCTATGCTCCAGGGATGGAGGAAAAAATCTAATTGGCCCAAGCAACCATTGTACTATTCTATACTTCTAGGCTTTTAGATGAGGTTTGTAGTCTTGTCTTTCTGGCAAGAAAAATTCCAGAATGTAGGCAAATTGTTCCTTATTCCTTTACTTCTCAATCGGCTCGGATGACTCTATTTCCATATCGTCATCCAAGCACAATGTAGAAAAATATTTGGAGTGAGGACCAATGCGCTCACACACATGAACTTCAGGACTTTCAACATCTTCAACATCAATGATACTAGAGTCAACAAAATTTATATCCTCAATGTCCTTGGCTGGCTCTAGTCTCACTTCTACAACATCGACATCCTCAAATTGTAGTTGGCTAGGTTGTTGATGTTCTACTCTGACCTCCTCAATTAGCTCCTGAAATTCACGCTCTTCTTGCCTCTTATCCCCAAAATTGGCTTGCTGAGCATTATAAGTTTCAACCACTTGACTCACTTGGGCCTCCAAGTTGCGAATAGTTGCCTCTTGCCTTTCTATCTGCAATTATTTCTCATTATTTTGTTCCAGAAGGCATTTAACATATCCTTGGTCTTCTTCAGGTCTGCATCCCCAGGTTCTTTGTTCCTGTTTACTTCACAAGAAAAGGTAGAACCATCATAGTAAGGGGTTAGGGGAAGATAAAAAATATAATCACAACCATAAAAGTGACCATTTTTACCACCACACACATCACACACATTCCACAAATAAGATTGAGTTGGTTCACGTAACTCGCTCTCTAGAATATTTTGATAATTTGATACGGGTGGTTTCCTTCACAATATGTATGAGGATCAATAGTAAAATTATCTACACCTATATTCTCATAATTCCAAGATGTCATGTTTCTCAAATCAACAATTATAATAAAATAATTAAAAAAATACACAAAACAAAACAAAATAAAAGTTCAAACTCGAAACCTAGCAATATATACATCTACAACTACACCGTTAGTTCCCCGGCAACAGCGCCAAAATTTGGTCACGCCCAACTCTAGTCCTAAAAAGGATAAGTGGTCGCTGCAAATATAACCCTGTCTAAGAGTCCGGAGTCGAATCTCATAGAGAACTAAGTCTTAGCTACAGTTGTTCAATATTGCTAAGAAATATAAGTCCAAAAAATTTCCTAATTATAAAAGATTATAATGTTTATTTTTATCTAATTAACTAACAAATATTAGAAAGCAGTAAAACTATCAATTAATAAGGATAAGGATTGGAGACAAGTCTAATGAGGTCTAGAGTTATGATTTTCCCAATTGTCGGAATTCTTCCCGCTGTGTCTTCTATAATTCGCCTAAGTATTCTCTACCTATCGTGAGTACTTTGGTTGAGTAATTCTCTCTCGAGCAACTACCGCAATTTACTAGATGTATTCTCTCGAACTACAATAGCTGGCACTAATTCTCGCTCACTTCGATCACACCAAGGTTTCGTTATCTCTAATCCTGCCTTTAAACCCTCCGTATTGATCTCTCACATATGTTAGGAGTGATATTGTTGAATAACTACCTAAATATGTACTCTCTCTCTCTCTGTCTCTCTCGAGCAGTACACAATTGATGGACATTCAATCAACAGCAGCAACCATGTAGTTGAACAAGTAGAGAAATCCAACTGCTCAATTATATAAAAACATAACAAGAATTCATCCTCCAAAGGTTCCATCAAAACCCTAGATAGTAAATTTGCTATTCATAATAGTATGCAAAAATACAATACTAGAATTCATAACCATAATGGAAATAGGAAGAAAGAAGTAAAAAACTCGTGGAAAAATTCTCCGCCTTACTCCTAATGTGTTCTTACCTCCTTAGGTCGAATCCCCGGTCTCCTTAGCCTCCTTAGGTCTAAATTATGTCAAAAGTATGTCAAAGGTGCTCAAAATACCGTTTTTCCATGTATATATACCAAGTAGGGTCGGGCCCAAACAATTATACTTTCTCCTACGCGAAAAAAGGATACCTTTCCAGGTTAGGACATCCGCGGCTGCGGATTCAACCGCAGATTTTGGCCAGTTTCTGCCTCACATCCGCGGCCGCGCACTTATCGCGCATTTTTCACCCTGTTCTATATGGAATTTGGAAAAACGTAAAATATGAAAGGTGTATCCCTTTGAATCAACTTTCCAACCATATATTATGGAGATCAAATGGAGTTCTGAGCGAAAAGTTATGTGCATTTTACTAGACAGTGCGCAATATGCCTACTCAATTCTTTGTTTTGTCGCTCTATCATCCGTTAATCCCAGAACACGATCCTGGCTTAATTCCTTGGGCTTTTAATCAGACTTCAAAGCACCAAATCGCTTTAATTTATTCCATAATATCTACATAACTCGAAATCAATTCTACAAGGCATAAAACACACAAATTAGTGCAAAACACTAGCGATTAAAGCTCAAACTCAATTAAAGTGTAGTTAATTGAAATGTAATAATTGACTAAAATATGTAATTATAGCCGATCATCAATTAACTAGTGCATAAAGCCATAAACTATAATATTCTTAACTAAGGTACTCAATATAGTGAAAAGAAAATGAAATCAAAAATGCTAAACCTAGACAGGAAAAAGGTTCAAACGTAAGTAGGCAGCTAAAGAAAAGAGGGAAAGACAAGTATAGTTAAAGAAAAAGAATGGTAAAGGTTAAAAAAAACTATAAAAATAACGGAAAGTAAATTTAGAACTTTAATATTTATTTTATAATCATTAATATGTGTATTGTGTAATTTAATATATATTTTGGTATGATATCGAAATTTTGGTATATTATTTTTAAATCGAATATCATACCTAATACCAACTTTTTAAAAGAACTTAAACCAAATAGCGAGGTTTCAACGAGTTCTTTGTATGCGTGTAAGGAAAAGCATGCATACTTTTTATCTGAATTCCCTATTACTCTCGCTCCTTGTTATTGGTACTGTGAGCACGTGATTTTTGCCCTATATGAATTATTCCTAAAATATTCAAACAAAATGATTTCTTTCATTATTTTGCAAATTTGTGGGTTTTTATATTAATTCTTTGCATTCATATGAAAAATATAAAAATACACTTGGCATTTGCATTTAGGATTTAATTTCGTATTTTAGGATTAATTATTAGTCAAGTTGCTTTTAAAAACGAAATATAAAGAAAATAAAAAAAATAGTCCATTTTTGCACTTTTAATTGTTAATTGTTGAGTTTGTCATGAGTTTACTTTTAAGTAGGACTTAATCAATTTTTAGGAATTAATTAGCTTAATTTTTGAAATAAATTAGGTCTTTATTTTAATTTTGCATTTTTATAAAATCAGAAAAAAATAAAAAAACAAAAATAAATAAAAATAAAAGAAACAATTAAAAGAAGAGGGTTTGCTTAAGTTGGGCTGATTTTAATTAGGTGCTTCCCCAGCCCAAACGGACCAAACACTACCCCCAGAGCCGGCCCACACCCGTCCCATACCCGGTCCATGCTAAGTCTGGTTTAGAGACGTCTAAACGGCGTCGTTTCGCAGGGTTATAGTCTGGGCCGTCTAGGTTAGTTGATCGGACGGTCAGGAAGTGGGGTTATTTTGATATAAGAGTGTCCGAACCACTCACCCCCCCTCCATCGTCTCTCTCAGTAACCCTCTTCACAAGAACCCTAATCTAGCCGCCTCAATCCCCCACCGGCTCCGGTGGCGGCGCCACCGCAAACCGGCCCCAAATTTACACCCCTAACTCCCCTCGTCCCCCTCTTTCCAAATACGCATTCAGTTTCCCTCGAATCAGTCCCCACCCCTTCGAATCTTCATTTGAAGTTCCGTCCCAAAACCCTAGTTCATCCAATCAGCCCCAAATTAACACTCTAGGGTCGTCGTCCTTTCCTTATCTTGATTCCTTTGTCCTTATCCCTCGAATGCCGGTAAATTCCTCAAATGTTGAATCTGAAGAACCTAAACTCGAGTGTGCTAGGATTCTGTTCCTTTTCTTTGAAGTTTTGGAATCGAGCTCTTAGACTGGTAAGTTTTCTTTATCTGTTTGTTTATTTGGTTTTTATTCTTCACGGTCGTTCCTCCTCAGCTCTGTCTCCTTCTCTTTTCTCTGAATTTCTTTCGGTTTAAACTTGTTTCATTTTTTGTGTTTAATCACTTAGCCTAATTAGGTCGCTTTAACATTTGAATTAGTTTCTGCGTATTTATAACCAGCCAATAATTTAGCCTAGGATTTCCCTTTAGGTTTAGCTTTGCATTTGTAGTTGTTTTGTGATTTTCAGTCTTGCTTTGGTAATTGTTGATTAATTAGTTTAGCTGCTGCTTGAATGGATAATAGATATTAGTTCAGTAAACTTTTTCGTTTATTTCTGTTTGGATTCTTAGTTGTAGGTTCCGTATATGTTCCAATAATTGTTTTGTAGTTTAATCCGGTTTCATTCTTGTTTAANGGGCAGAAAATTTTCTTTGTTTGTCTGTTTTGTTGAAGTCAGGAGCCCACCTGGAGAACAAGGGAATACATTTCAAGTTCAGCAATCAGGCGCCCACCTGGAGAATAAGGGAAGTACAATTCAAATTCTATCTTTTAATTTTTAATATTTGATAACATGTTGTACCCAGCCACCAAACTGGGGCAGAAAATTTTCTTTGTTTGTCTATTTTGTTGCAGTCAGGAGCCCACCTGGAGAACAAGGGAATACTTTTCAATCAGCAATCAGGAACCCACCTGGAGAACAAGGGAATACTTTTCGAGTTTCAGCAATCAGGCGCCCACCTGGAGAACAAGGGAAGTACAATTCAAATTCTATCTTTTAATTTTTAATATTTGATAACATGATGTGCCCAGCCACCACACTGGGGCAGGAAATTTTCTTTGTTTGTCTGTTTTGTTAAAGTCAGGAGCCCACCTGGAGAACAAGGGAATACGTTTCAAGTTCAGCAATCAGGAGCCCACCTGGAGAATAAGGGAATACTTTCCAAGCGTTAGCAATCAGGAGCCCGCCTGGAGAATGGAGGCATATATTTCAAATTTCAGCAGTCAAGCATCACTCGGAGGAATGGCAAAACATCTCCGATCGCAATTCAAGGCAACAACGCAAGAATTTCATCGGAAGAATACAAGTTCAAGGCAACACAAGAGCAAGTTTGAAGACGTAGATAGGACTTCTTGTAATTCATAGATCATAGCTTAGTCTAGCTTCTTTTTATTTTCACCTGGTGTAATAAGGAGGTCAGCAGGCAGTAACCGCAGCAACAGCAGTGAAATCACAGCTCCTGGTAGTCCCAGCTACCAGACATTCCCGAACTACACTGACCTGATTCCTTTTTAGCCAAGGATATGTAGGCAACATTTGAAGCAGGGTTCGGTCAGACAGTTTTCAAAAATGCTTCGCACGGAGTATTCGAACGGGCAAAAATCGCTCGTATCCGCTCACTTATCTTTGCCCGAGAACTCTGCGTGCTCCCGAGCAAAGAGGGGCAGCTGTGAGCACGTGATTTTTGCCCTATATGAATTATTCCCAAAAAATTCAAACAAAATAATTTCTTTCATTATTTTGCAACTTTGTGGATTTTTATATTAATTGTTTGCATTCATATGAAAAATATAAAAATACACTTGGCATTTGCATTTAGGATTTAATTTCGTATTTTAGGATTAATTAGTAGTCAAGTTGATTTTAAAAACGAAATATAAAGAAAATAACAAAATATAGTCCATTTTTGCACTTTTAATTGTTAATTGTTGAGTTTGTCATGAGTTTACTTTTAAGTAGGACTTAATCAATTTTTAGGAATTAATTAGCTTAATTTTGGAAATAAATTAGGTCTTTATTTTAATTTTGCATTTTTATAAAATCAGAAAAAAATAAAAAACAAAAATAAATAAAAATAAAAGAAACAATTAAAAGAAGAGGGTTTGCTTAAGTTGGGCTGATTTTAATTAGGTGCTTCCCCAGCCCAAACGGACCAAACACTACCCCCAGAGCCGGCCCACACCCGTCCCATACCCGGTCCATGCTAAGTCTAGTTTAGAGACGTCTAAACGACATCGTTTCGCAGGGTTTTAATCTGGGCTGTCTAGGTTAGTTGATCGGACAGTCAGGAAGTGGGGTCATTTTGATATAAGAGTGTCCGAACCACTCACCCCCCCTCCATCGTCTCTCTCAGTAACCTTCTTCACAAGAACCTTAATCTAGCCGCCTCAATCCCCCACCGGCTCCGGTGGCGGTGCCACCGCAAACCGGCCCCAAATTTACACCCCTAACTCCCCTCGTCCCCCTCTTTCCAAATACGCATTCAGTTTTCCTCGAATCAGTCCCCACCCCTTCGAATCTTCATTTGAAGTTCCGTCCCAAAACCCTAGTTTATCCAATCAGCCCCAAATTAACACTCTAGGGTCGTCGTCCTTTCCTCATCTTGATTCCTTTGTCCTTATCCCTCGAATGCCGGTCAAATTCCTCAAATGTTGAATCTGAAGAACCTAAACTCGAGTGTGCTAGGATTCTGTTCCTTTTCTTTGAAGTTTTGAAATCGAGCTCTTAGACTGGTAAGTTTTCTTTATCTGTTTGTTTATTTGGTTTTTATTCTTCACGGTCGTTCCTCCTCAGCTCTGTCTCCTTCTCTTTTCTCTGAATTTCTTTCGGTTTAAACTTGTTTCATTTTTTGTGTTTAATCACTTAGCCTAATTAGATCGCTTTAACAGTTGAATTAGTTTCTGCGTATTTAACCAGCCAATAATTTAGCCTAGGATTTCCCTTTAGGTTTTGCTTTGCATTTGTAGTTGTTTTGTGATTTTCAGTCTTGCTTTGGTAACTGTTGATTAATTAGTTTAGCTGCTGCTTGAATGGATAATAGATATTAGTTCAGTAAACTTTTTCGTTTATTTCTGTTTGGATTCTTAGTTGTAGGTTCCGTATATGTTTCAATAATTGTTTTTTAGTTTAATCCGGTTTCATTCTTGTTTAAATCTTGCGTTGGTAATTTAGATTTTAGTTTAATTTCTGTTTCGAATCTGTTTCTATATGTCTTGGATGCATTAATTGATCCTGTTTGAAGCCTTGTTTGAATCTCAATTCCTTACAATTGTTGTTAGCTAGTGTTAATTAGTTTAGGTCAGTTTAACTGGTAATTGTCTTTAATAATTCCATAGTTTAGTGTCTAGTTTCAAATAATCCTTAGGCTTAGTTTAGTTAATCGTAGTTAGATAATTGTTTGGATATAGCTGTACTAGGCTAGTGATTTCAAATGAGTTCAGGGGCAGTTTGGGTACTTAGGGCTGGGCAGAAATGCTGTAGGTTATACTAGAATTACCTAGAACCTTCTAGAATAGGACTTTAGTTCTAATTTCAGAAAGTTAGGTTGTTTACTTGAGAAGCAAGTCAATAAGTAGAGGACTATTGTGAAAATAAAATAAGGATTAAAGGAAAAACACAAAATCTGAGGGTTGCCCTCATTGATGCCTATAAAAGGCAGTCTTCTTTGCTTCATTCACAAGTTTTGGGACCCCTAAAAAATTCCCAAAGTTCAGCTCCAAAAATTCCCCCCAAAAGGAGCTCTCTAATTTTCAGATCTGATTTTGAAATTCAACATTCAAAAACCCAAAAACAATAGAAAACCTCTAGAAAAACCAAAAAAAATTCAGAAATACTGTTCCATTGAAAATTTCCAGTTAATTTTGAACTTTAGCTTCTGAATTGCATCATTTATCCTATAGTCTATTTGTTGATACATTCTGGTGGTGCCTAGGTGTATCTCGAGTGGGTTTGGGTCCAATTGAGGCTATTTTAGGCTGGTTTTGTTGACTGTTGGTTTCAGAAGTTGTCCTGGGATTAGTTCTGAGTCTATTTGGGTGTCTGCAAGTGTATTTGGTTTACTATTGGTGCTACTCTTCTCTGAAAACAGTTCTGGGCTGCTCATTCTGTTTTCTGAGCTGTTTTTGATCATCAATTTGCTGCTGCTGACTCTCATTCTTCTTGTTCTATTTCAAATCCAGGTACATGCGTTGAATTCATACTGATGTAATCACAAATTGGGAATAAAATGAAGTATTATTTCAGATCTATGCTCATGTGAATACCTGTAGTTATAGTTAGTCCAATAATGTGTAATTGTCTAGTTTTAGTTTGTTTGAATTGTATTGAACTAGGAACTGTTTAATTAGAATTATTTCTACTGATTTGAACTGTTTGGATTTGTACTGGACTGCTTTGGACTACTTGAACTCGTGGTTATCTAGCCGTAGCTTTAGTATAGCTAGTACTTGCTTTAGTTTAACATTGTTCTGTTAAAATTTGGAAAAAATCAGAAATAATTTGGATCTGTAATTGATTTTGAATTCAGCGTCCTTAAGCTCATGGTTTCAATGTAGGTGTTGACAATTTGGGTAGTTAACATCAGTGGTTTACTCAGATTAAACCTGCATCTTCAATTTGACTGATTTGAATTAATTAGCTGTCTGATAATTAAATGTGGATAAAGTGCGAATCTATGCACATACATGTTCGTGTTAATGTTAATAGAATCATATAATCAAGCCGTTTAGTGTAGTAGATTCACGTTCATGAACTATTTGATTTGTTTTTGTTGTTAAATCCCATTCATGTTTCCCGTTTGTTTCCACCCTTAGCGACATTTAGGAGGTCACCAGTAGATAAGTAAACAAGGAAATAGAACTGTAATATTAAATACAAATTCAACCTGAAATCTGGGCTCAAGTTGGCCCATTTGCACGAAGCATTATCAGAATGGTACATGACCCATTGCTGGTCACCAAATTGCCACAAGTTAGAAGCTGGTGCATGTTTGGGCTGGAAGCCCAATCTATGTGTCTTCTTATGAACTGGACTGGAACCCAATTGTAGTAACTCTTAAACCATGATAATTAATTAGGACTCTTTCTTTTATTATTAGAGACAAATAAAAATAGAGAATCATAGTTGCTTTTAGGTTTGCCTTTTAAATAATAAATAAGATGAGCCTCGCCAAACAAAAAATACATAAATTGCGGGGCCCTCAATAAATGTTTGTGTTAAAATACTTAGATTTCGGGACGGGCCGTTTAGCGAATTTCACGGCCTTCCCCAAAGATAATAACGCGTTAGTCTCCTTAGGCGCCTATTTTAATAACATTACATTCCTAAACTCGGGTGCGCATTTATGTGACCCAAATCCAAATCTCAACGAAGTCAAAATGTGTCAACAACCACGGGTGCATTTATGTGATGTGGTTCGAAACACGTTTTCACGACGTTGAAATTCTCGTTAAAAATAATAATAAAGCGGTTCAAGGTTTAAAAACACATGAGTTAAAACATGTTTTAAAATCAGATAAGTCCAAATATAACAGTTGAGCGACCGTTCTAGAACCACGGAACCCAGGAATGCCTAACACTTTCTCCTGGGTTAACAGAATTCCTTACTCGGATTTCTGGTTCGCGGACTGTTAACAGAGTCATATTTTCCTCGGTTCGGGACTCAACCGGTGACTTGGGACACCATTAATCTCCCAAGTGGCGACTCTGAATCATAATAATAAATCCCGTTCCGATTGTCCTTTAATTGGAAAAAACTCCTTTATGCCCTTGCGAGTGTAAGTGAAAAAGGAGGTGTGACAGGTGCGATCGTAGTGAGCGGTGAATTAGTGTCTGCTAGTGTAGTTCGAGAGAATACATCTAGTAAATTACGGTAGTTGCTCGAGAGAGAATTACGACAACCAAAGTACTCACGATCGGTGGAGAATACTTAGGCGAAATAATAGAAGACACAGCGGGAAGGATTACGACAATTGGGAAAATCATAACTCTAGACCTCTTTAGTCTTGTCTCCAATCCTTATCTGTGAAGACCCAAAGGGTCATCACTTGTTTCCTTACTCATTCTGTGCTTTTGAGGCCTTGAAAACCTCATTTGGGGTCGCCTCCATTTGCATGCGCAGTCCGGGCGCGTAGCCGGAAAGCTTAAATATGAATTCTGTGAGAAAAATGCTAAACTTTGATATTAAATTGAATAAATTTGACTTCGGTCAACTTTTTGGGTAAACGGACTCGGACCCGTTATTGGATGGTCCTGGAGGGTCCGTAGGAAAATATGGGACTTGGGCGTATGTCCGGAATCGAATTCTGAGGTCCCAGGCCCGAGCAATGAATTTTTGTGTGAAATTGTTTTCTGGAAATAATTAAAGAAATCAGAAATGAAATTTGATTAAAAGACTGTGGTATCGGGCCCGTATTTTGGTTCCGGCGCCCAATACAAGTCTTATATATGATTTAAGCACTTTCTGTAAAGTTTGGTTTAAAACGGACGTCGTTTGACGCGTTCCGGACATGAAATGGATAATTTGATGTTTATGAAATTTGGAAGAAATCATGGCTCTTGAGGCCTAATTTGATGTTCATGATGTTATTTTGGTGATTTGATCGCACGGATAAGTCCGTAGTATGGTTTTGAGGTGGTGTGTATGTTTGGTTTGGAACCCCGAGGGCTCGGATGAGTTTTGAGTAGGTTCCGGGATGCCTTAGACTTAAAATATCAGCTGTTACAGGTTCAGGAAATATTGCAGGCCTCTGAACCCTCTAGCGCGGTCCGCGAGAAATCGCGTGCGGCTGCGGAGGGGCCAGCGCGGCCGCGGTCGCCTTTGCGCGGTCCACGGTGAGTGCTGTGCGGCTGCGATCGGCTTTGCGCAGTCCGGGCAGGGCTAAGATCCGCAGGCCTTCAAGTAGGCCAGGCATAGACGGGAATTTCAGTTATTTTTCACTTTTCAAAAACCCAAAACATAAGAGGCGATTTTCCGAACAATTCTTCTTCTTCAAAATGATTGGTATGTGATTTCTAACTCATTTTCTTCACTCCTTAACATCTTTTATTATAATTTCAACTTCAAAACAAAGATTTTAATGGGAAAATTTGGGAATTTTGGGTAGAACCTAGGTTTTTCTAAAATTGGGGATTTGGACCTCAATTTGAGGTCCGATTTCAATATAATTTATATATTTGAGTTCGTGGGGGAATGGGTAAACGGGTTTTGGTTTGAACCTCGGGTTTTGACCATGTGGGCCCTGGGGCATTTTTGACCTTTTGGGGAAAAATGATGGAAAAACTATAATTAGACTTTGGGTTCGTATTGATTAGCATTTATTGATGTAATGAAGTCATTATTGTATAGATACAATTGATTTGGAGCCGAATTCGAGAGGAAAGGCAGTTATTGAGAATTGAATTGGCCGTGGAAGTTCGAGGTAAGTGTTTGGTTTAACCCTAGCTTGAGGGGCTAGGAGTTGAGTCTTATTTGCTAATTGTTTCTTGTTGTGTACGACGTATAGGCATGGTGACGAGTATCTATTCGTTGGTGTCTAGAATGACCGTGAGTCTTTAAATTGTGAATATCTTGGTTTCGTTGTACTTCTTATGACTTGGTGGTGAATTCCTATTGGTTGTGATAAGTTGTGGAAGTAAATTGTGTCCTTTGAACATCGAGGAGCATTGGCTCAAGTTATATTTCCAATGTGAAAGTATATGAAACGATTGAACCCTTTGGACAATTGGCTCAAGTGGTGAAGTGATTTATGAACCAAAAGTGAAAATGAGAGAAAGAGTATTTATGTTGCTCCCTTGCCGGGACGTTGTTGATTATTGAATATTTTCCCTTGCCGGGACGTTGAGGTTATTGATGTTGTACCCTTGCCGGGTTTTAAATTGTTGTTTGTGTTCCCTTGACGGGATTTTCATTATTTTTTTTGTTATTCCCTTGCCCTTGTTTGTGATTGTTGTTTGGGTGAGGAGCGAGAAAGCACGAAGGGTGACGCCGTGATTGTTTGTTTCTTGTGAGGAAAGAGTGTAGAGCACGAAGGGTGATGCCGTGCATTGTTTGCTTATTGTGAGGAAAAGAGAGTAAAGCACGAAGGGTCATGCCGTGCCACACGATGTGCCATTCCGTGCCGATTCTATTGATTTTATGTGAGGAACGAGAGTAAAAGCACGAAGGGTGATGCCGTGCACGATTTATTATACTATTGGTTGGTGAGGATGAGAGTAAAAGCACGAAGTGTGATGCCGTGCACTTGTTGATCCCTGTTCCTTATTATTGTATTGAGTTGTGCTATTTCCTTCATTACAAGGCAACCTTTACTTGAAATTGTTATCTCCCCACAGCATGCTTCCCCTCCCATATTGTTTACTTGTCTTGTATTTCGATTCCGCTGTATATATACATATAACTGCACAGGTTTATGTTGTATTCCGGTCTAGCCTCGTCACTACTTCGCCGAGGTTAGGCTAGGCACTTACCAGCACATGGGGTCGGTTGTGCTGATGCTATACTCTGTGCCCTTTTGCACAGATCCAGGTTTTGGACAGCAGCAACAGCAGTAGCACGGGAGTCCAACTTCAGTCCACGAGACTCCGAGGTAGCCTTGCTGGCGTTCGCAGGCCCGACGTCTCTTCTACCCTTTACTTTGTCTGTTATCTCATTGTACTCGAGACAAACAGTTATATCTTCTTTCAGACTTTATATTTAGTACTCTTAGTAGTTCGTGAGTGTTGTGACACCAATCTTGGGTAGAGGCTATGTTGAAGTTTTCGCATTTCTATTCAGTATTCTATAATTTAAGACTTCCGCTTATCATTTAATTTCGTTGCTTTTATATTATTGCCGATAACTGTTAAAAAGGGATTATGTTACTAATGAGAAAGTAATTAAATTTGGCTTGCCTAGCTCCCATTAGTAGGCGCCATCACGACTCTCGAGGGTGGGAAATCCGGATCGTGACAAATACAATACTCTTTTTCTCTCATACTCTCTTGTTCATCAGTTTATTTCATAACTTTACTCTCACTCACTCAGTTCGAGGGCAACCTAGCTCTAGGGCTGAATTGCATTTCAATACTGGTTTGCTTTACTTTATTGTTTATTTCTACTATTAATCACCATATTTATCAACAGGTGCTAGGTGAAATTACGTATCCTTAAAATCACATATAAGTTTAATTGTTATCCGATTTTAAGCGTAAACAAAATTATTATATGAAATGTCGAATTTTGATAGATGACATGACCGTAGTTTATCAATTAATATTCACAGAGATATTCATTGATTTGATATATCGACTATTCAACATACATACATACATACATACATACATAATATATATACATACACACATACACACATTCATGAGTTTGAGAATTCAAATTCAATAATTAAAGTAAANATTGGCTCAAGTTATATTTCCAATGTGAAAGTATATGAAACGATTGAACCCTTTGGAGCATTGGCTCATGTGGTAAAGTGAATTATGAATCAAAAGTGAAAAGAAGAGAAAGTGTATTTAAGTTGCTCCCTTGCCGGGACGTTGTTGATTATTGAATATTTTCCCTTGCCGGGACGTTGAGGTTATTGATGTTGTACCCTTGCCGGGTTTTAATTGTTGTTTGTGTTCCCTTGCCGGGATTTTCATTATTGTTTTGTTATTCCCTTGCCCTTGTTTGTGATTGTTGTTTGGGTGAGGAACGAGAGTTAAAGCAAGAAGGGTGATGCCGTGCATTGTTTGTTTCTTGTGAGGAAAGAGTGTAAAGCACGAAGGGTGATGCCGTGCATTGGTTGCTTATTGTGAGGAAAAGAGAGTAAAGCACGAAGGGTGATGTCGTGCCGCACGAGGTGCCATTCCGTGCCGATTCTATTGATTTTATGTGAGGAACGAGAGTAAAAGCACGAAGGGTGATGCCGTGCACGATTTATTATACTATTGCTTGGTGAGGATGAGAGTAAAAGCACGAAGTGTGATGCCGTGCACTTGTTGATCCCTGTTCCTTATTATTGTATGAGTTGTGCTATTTCCTTCATTACAAGGCAACTTTTACTTGAAATTGTTATCTCCCCACAGCATGCTTCCCCTCCCATATTGTTTACTTGTCTTGTATTTCGATTCCGCTGTATATATATATAACTGCACAGGTTTATGTTGTATTCCGGTCTAGCCTCGTCACTACTTCGCCGAGGTTAGGCTAGGCACTTACCAGCACATGGGGTCGGTTGTGCTGATGCTATACTCTGTGCCCTTTTGCACAGATCCAGGTTTTGGACAGCAGCAACAGCAGTAGCACGGGAGTCCAACTTCAGTCCACGAGACTCCGAGGTAGCCTTGCTGGCGTTCGCAGGCCCGACGTCTCTTCTACCCTTTACTTTGTCTGTTATCTCATTGTACTCGAGACAAACAGTTATATCTTCTTTCAGACTTTGTATTTAGTACTCTTAGTAGTTCGTTAGTGTTGTGACACCAATCTTGGGTAGAGGCTATGTTGAATTTTCCGCATTTCTATTCAGTAATCTATAATTTAAGACTTCCGCTTATTTTTGAATTTTAATGCTTTTGTATTGTTGTTGTAAATTGTTAAAAAGGATAGATTATTAAGGGACAAGTAATTAAACTTGGCTTGCCTAGCTCTCATTAGTAGACACCATCACGACTCCCGAGGGTGGGAAATCCGGGTCGTGACAAGTTGGTATCAGAGCTCTAGGTTACATAGGTCTCACAACTCACGGACAAGCTTAGTAGAGTCTGATGGATCGGTACAGAGACGTCTGTATTTATCCCCTGAGGCTACCGAGTTAGGAAAAGTTTCACATTTGTTCCTCCTTGTCGTGCAGTTTGGTTTCTCAATGCTAATTGAATTTCTACTCTGTTCTTTCGCAGATGGCGAGAACACGTGCTTCTTTATCTTCCGATCAACAGTCCGAGCCCCAGACAGCTCCTGCTAAGGGCAGAGAGCGAGGCTGTGGCCGTGCTAGAGGCTGAGGTAGGGGCGGAGCTTAGCCCCGAGCAGCACCACCAGTGGCGGAGCCTTAGGTTGACATTAACGAGGAGGTTCTGACCCCAGCCCCAGCAGTTCCGGTGGGCCCAGCTCAGGTCCCAGAGGGGTTTATTGCTACCCCAGTTCTTTAGGACGCTCTAGTCCGATTGGTGGGCCTCATGGGGAGCGTCACCCGAACAGGTTTGCTTCCTGTAGCACCAGCCGTCTCTCAGGATGGAGGTGGGGCCCAGGCTCCTGCTACTCGTACTCCGGAGCAGGGAGTTCCCCCGATTCAGACTCCAGCAGTTCAGCCAGTTGGAGCAGCTCAGCCGGGTGTGGTAGCCCAAGCCGGTGATAGGGCAGCTATGTCTGCCGATGCTTTATGGAGGTTGGATAGGTTCACCAAGCTCTTCACTACTACTTTCAGTGGTGCACCCACCGACGATCCTCAGGACTTTTTGGACAGCTGCCACGAGGTTCTTCGGAACATGGGTATTGTTGAGTCCAATGGTGTTGACTTTGCTGCATTTTGCCTATCTGGATCCGCCAAGACTTGGTGGAGGGATTTCTGTTTAGCTATACCAACAGGGTCTCCAGCCTTGACCTGGGAGCAGTTCACGCATACATTTCTGGAGAAGTTTCTCCTTGTCACACAGCGTGAGGCCTATCGGAGGCAGTTTGAGCGTCTGCATCAGGGATCTATGTCAGTCACCCAGTACGAGACCAGGTTTATTGAGTTGGCTCGCCATGCTACTGTCATACTCCCCACTGAGAGGGAGAGGGTGAGGCTATTTATTGATGGACTCATCCAGCCTATTCGTCTACAGATGGCTAGAGAGGCGGGGAGTGATATTACTTTTCAGGAGGCGGCCAATGTGGCCCGGAGGATCGAGATGGTATTGCCACAAGAGGGTGGTCATAGAGCAGACGAGAGACCCCGTCAGTCAGGCCGATTCAGCGGTGCCTCATCTGGAGGCAGAGATTCTTATGATAGGGGTCAGCCTTCTAGGCCCTTCCAGTCAGCCCTCCAGGTTTCTCAGGGTGCCCCAGGTGATCGTGGTTTCCATGGGCATTATTCTGAGCAGCAGCCATTCAGTGCACCGCCAGCTCCTATCAGTGCACCACCGCTTCAGAGTTTCCGTGGTGGTCATTCAGGTCGACAGGGCCAGCAGACTCAGCAGCCGAGAACTCGTTACACTTGTGGTGACACGGGTCATATTGCCAGATTTTGCCCTCGAGCACCGAGCAATTCTCAGCACCAGGGTTCTCGTGCCATGGTTCAGGCACCAGCTGCCCCACAGCCCGCCCAGCCAGCTAGAGGTGGGGGTAGAGGTGCCAGAGGTGGAGGTAAAGGTCATAGAGGTGGAGCTCAGACCGCCAGAGGTGGAGGCCAGCCAGCAGCAGGCCGTCCCAGAGAGGTAGATCAGAGTGGTGGGGCCCAGCCCCGATGTTATGCTCTTAGGATAGGCCCGAGGCAGAGTCTTCAGATACAGTCATTACAGGTACGATTCTGGTTTGTGATAGAGATGCTTCCGTGTTGTTTGATCCGGGGTCTACGTATTCGTATATGTCATCCTATTTTGCCCCGTATTTGATCATGCCTAGTGATGCATTGGGTATTCCTGTTTATGTGTCTACGCCGGTGGGTGATTCCATCGTGGTCGATCGAGTCCATCGCTCTTGTGTTGTGGTGATTAGGGGTCTGGAGACTCGTGTAGATCTGTTGCTTTTAGACATGGTCGACTTTGATATTATATTGGGGATGGACTGGTTATCACCCTATCACGCTATCTTGGACTGCCATGCCAAGACTGTGACCTTAGCTTTACCGGGTATGCCTCGCTTAGAGTGGAGAGGGACTCCAGGTCATTCTACCCACAATGTCATATCATATGTGAAGGCTCGGCGTATGGTCGAGAAGGGGTATTTGGCTTATTTAGCTTATGTTCGGGATTCCAGTGCTGAGGTTCCCTCTATCGATTCTGTGCCCGTTGTTCGTGATTTCCCTGATGTTTTCCCTTCAGACCTCCCGGGTATGCCACCAGACAGGGATGTAGATTTCTGTATCGATCTGGTTTCGGGCACTCAGCCCATTTCTATTCCGCCATATCGTATGGCCCCGCCGGAGTTGAAGGAGTTAAAAGAACAGTTGCAGGATTTGCTTGAGAAGGGTTTTATTAGACCCAATGTCTCTCCTTGGGGTGCGCCGATGTTATTTGTCAAGAAGAAGGATGGTCAATGAGAATGTGTATTGATTACCAGCAATTGAACAAGGTAACGGTCAAGAATAAGTATCCACTGCCGAGGAATGATGATTTGTTCGACCAGCTTCAGGGTGCCAGGGTATTTTCCAAGATTGACTTGCGATCTGGTTACCATCAGTTGAGGATTAGGGCATCCGATGTCCCTAAGACAGCCTTCCGCACTCGGTATGGGCATTATGAGTTCTTGGTTATGAGAAAAAGAGAGTAAAGCACGAAGGGTGATGCCGTGCCGCACGATGTGCCATGCCGTGCCGATTCTATTGATTTTATGTGAGGAACGAGAGTAAAAGCACGAAGGGTGATGCCGTGCACGATTTATTATACTATTGCTTGGTGAGGATGAAAGTAAAAGCACGAAGGGTGATGTCGTGCACTTGTTGACCCCTGTTCCTTATTATTGTATGAGTTGTGCTATTTCCTTCATTACAAGGCAACCTTTACTTGAAATTGTTATCTCCCCACAGCATGCTTCCCCTCCCATATTGTTTACTTGTCTTGTATTTCGATTCCACTGTATATATACATATAACTGCACAGGTTTATGTGGTAGTCCGGTCTAGCCTCGTCACTACTTCGCCGAGGTTAGGCTAGGCACTTACCAGCACATGGGGTCGGTTGTGCTGATGCTACACTCTGTGCCCTTTTGCACAAATCCAGGTTTTGGACAGCAGCAACAGCAGTAGCACGGGAGTCCACCTTCAGTCCACGAGACTCCGAGGTAGCCTTGCTGGCGTTCGCAGGCCCGGCGTCTCTTCTACCCTTTACTTTGTCTGTTATCTCATTGTACTCGAGACAAACAGTTATATCTTCTTTCAGACTTTGTATTTAGTACTCTTAGTAGTTCATGAGTGTTGTGACACCAATCTTGGGTAGAGGCTATGTTGAATTTTTCCGCATTTCTATTCAGTAATCTATAATTTAAGACTTCCGCTTATTTTTGAATTTCGATGCTTTTGTATTGTTGGCGTAAATTGTTAAAGAGGATTAGATTATTAAGGGACAAGTAATTAAACTTGGCTTGCCTAGCTCTCATTAGTAGGCGCCATCAAGACTCCCGAGGGTGGGAAATCCGGGTCGTGACATTATCCTTGTTAATTGATAGTTTTACTGCTTTCTAGTATTTGTTAGTTAATTAGATAAAATAAATATTATAATCTTTTATAATTAGGAGATTGTTTGGACTTATATTTCTTAGCGATATTGAACAACTGTATATAAGCCTTAGTTCTCTGTAGGATTCGTCTCTGGACTCTTAGACCGTATTATATTTGCAGCGACCGCTTATCCTTTTTAGGACTAGAGTTGGGCGTGACCATTAATATTCGAGCAGAACAAACCGAAGTTACCTGATCGAATAAATCGAAACAGAAAGGAGTAAAGTCTAACTATATCGAATCTAATTAGGTATGATATTTTTATGGCATTTTAAGCAATCGAATATCGAAAAATACCGAACCAAAATATTTAAATACCGTATCGTACCGACCGATGAACGCCCTAATACAACTATAAAGTGATTGCTTTTGTTAATTACCGTGAGCCAAACGTCTATATAGGTGTTTGAGAACAGTTTTCTCTAAATATAGTGATTAATTTTTGTTAGAGAACATCATTCTCTAAATATGGTCTATGATGCTACAACCTTGTCTAAAGAAAATTCTCAGATCCTTTAATTGAAGCATAAAGTACTTAAATCATGAACTAGCAAATTATCATTTATGACGAGTTCTATATAAGCAAGAGGCAAAGTAACTTCTATAAGGAAAATATACCTCTCCCCAGCAATGCAAGTACAGAAAAATATTTTCTTTACGAAAATTCACAAATTATATGTACAAACTTTAATCAAAAGTTAAAGTTCGAACAAAAATATGAACTCCTAACAAAATGTAAAAAGAAGTCAATAAACTAGAACAAATCAGCCCTTAACTAATTAATTATAGAAATGAATTTTTAATGATTTTCTAAGGAACTAAGGACATTAGGGTGTGAATCATTAGAAGAAAATAGAATAAGATGTAAATTACAAAAAGAAGTGAATACATTAGGGATGGAAATTGCAAAAATCCATTTTGGTCCAAGTGATGAATATCCAAGCAAAATCTAACAATTTTTTTATTATAAAAATGCACATAATTTGCACGCCCTTCGGCTTTAATTTCCAACAAAAATCTTATATTAATTAAATCAAACATAATTACATGGAGATTTATTTTGGGACTATTCCCTAGATTAGAGCGATCATGACCATGTCGGCTTCAAAGATCTTTCTTAACTTCTTTTGCCTCATCCGCTCTAGGTTGCAAGTCCTTTCTTCATGACTCTTCTATTTCTGTTCATTCTTCTCTCAGGTTCCGTTCCCCACTCTGTTTTGGACCCTCCTCAGTGATGTGTATAGTGTGTGTATTTAATTGTGCAGTGAGTGGATCATTCTTGGAGGGGAAGAATACCTCTAAAATGTGTGGTCCTCAAAGTCAAGAAAGAAAATCCTCAGTGATGTGTACAGTGGCTGATCGAGAGGTCGGTTGCTGATTCTACGTTCAGGAGACCCAAGGTAGACCTGCAGGCGTCCGCAGGCCTTGGCATCTCCTGCTATCTTTACGTCGTTTCTGTTTTACTTTTTTCGAGACAGATTGTGAGCACGTGATTTTTGCCCTATATGAATTACTCCCAGAAACTCAAACAAAATGTTTTTTTTTCATTATTTTGCAATTTTGTGGATTTTTGTGACATTTTGTGTTAATTGTTTGCATTTTTGTGTGTGCATTTTAATTAATGAAAATATAAAAAGATGTACTTGACATTTGCATTTAGGGTTTAATTTCATATTTTAGGATTAATTGAGTTACTTTATAAAGAAGAAAACAACAAAAAGTTCTTTTGCATTTATACTTGTAATTTGTCTTAGTTTGCATTTGAATTAGGAATTAGTGTAGTTGGAAATTGAGTAATATAATTCTAGAAATCAATTTGGGTTTTTATTTGTTGATTTGGCATTTAATAAAAATCAGGAAAATATAAATAATGAATAAAATAAATACAAAATAAAAAAGGAATAAAGAAAAGAAAACAAAGAAAACATTTATAAAGAATTAAAAGGTTTGAATTTGGGCCATGGATGTTTCAGCCCAAAAGAGACCCCAAAATCGGATCAGAACATACCCATTTTCCCAGCCCAATCTCCCCATTACCCGGTCCAAATACCTGTCCCTCCTAAACGACGCCGTTTGGCGTCAAATAATCCAAGCCGTCCATTTTCTTTAATCCAACGGCCCTCAATTGATACCATTGTTATATAAAAGTGTCCAAATAATTCCCAAACCCTAAAGACCAACCTCTCTTCCTCGTACCCCCTGTCCCCGCCGGCTCCGCCTCACGCCACCGCCGGAAATCGCCTCACGGAGGCGGCCGACGTCCAAAGGCACCCAATTTCACACCACCATACCATCTCAGTCCCCTTGTTATGAATACGATCATATTTTTCCTCAAATCATCCTCCAACGCCTCAAATAATTCAAACAATGCTCGCCGTCTCCGCCGTGTCCGGTGGCGGTCATCCCAAACCATCCCAAATTACACCAAAGCTTCTCCTCACCCTTCTCCTTCCGAATTTACAGTCAATAGGCTTCAAATCTTCCTCAAGCGGTTCAAATCGTAGATCTAGAAATAACCCAGAACCCTAATTGCTCACTGTTTTGGGGCTTTTGTGATTTTGGGTGATAATAGCCCTTAATCATGTGTTTTCTTATGAAAACACATGATTAAGGACGGTTTTAACCTAAATAAGGCCAAGAAATCTACCAGAGTCGAGTCTGAATCCAAGTCCAGAGGTATTCCATTTTTCTTTTATTTTTCCTTCTATTCTCTCTTTGTTTTAGATTTTTATTTTGTTGTCCTATTTTTGTTCTGTGGATTCTGACTGTAATGTGGCATGATTAAAGTTTGATTTTATTTCATATCATGACAATTCTTTTTCATTATTATTTGCCCGATTGTTGGTGTACTGTTCTTAGTTTAATAATAATAATTCTCAGGATACGTTTTGATTAATTCAAGTCTTAAAATAAGTTTAACTAGATTTTTATAGTCTATTGATTAGAGTTAATTTCGTAACTAGTTATTTTGTCCAGTTAGTTTGATTGTAGGGGACTGTTTGATTGATTTTAACCTTAGTTGGTTACCCATAGTTAAGTGAATTGCTTGGTTATAGCTGATGATCTTTAACTAGGGTAAAAAGGGTTGAGGTTTGGTTTAACTAGGGTTAGTAATTTCAGGGGTAGTCAAGGGTAGTTTAGGCACTTAAAATGGGTTAATTTGTTAAGGCTTGGTAATTTCAGAACTCAAGAAAGGGTAATACGGGTATTCCACAGGTAGAAAACACCCTAGATCCTTCTAGAAGGGGGTCTTAGTGTAAGTTTCAGGACTTTTAGAGCAGTAGCTTAAGCAACAAGTCAGGACTTTAGGACTATTTGGGCAAAACTGAAAATAAAAAGAGGGGGAAAATGGGTAAGGACATCTAGAAGCTTCCCCCCCTGAAGTTTGCCTATAAAAGGCAGCTTATTTGCCTTCATGAACAAGTTTGGAGCCTCAAAATTCCCCCCAAAATATTCTCCAAGCTGCCTAGATCTGAAATTCAAATTTCAAACTTCCTTAAATCCTAGGCTTCTCAAATTTCCAGAAAAACAACAAAAAATCAAAAAAACAAGTACTGTTACATTGATTTCTCTAGACTGATTTTGAATTTTAATCACTGATTTTCACATTTTAGCATAACTACAATCACTGAAGTTTTAGAGTGTTCTGGATCCCAATTTGAATGAGTTTTTGGGTGTATTTGAGCTATTTGGTTTGATTTTGAGTTGAAACTGGTCAGTCGAGTCTGTTTTGGATATTTGCTGTTGCTGTTGTCTTACAATTCATTCCGGGCTGTGTTTGAGTGTGTTTCTGGGTGGAAACACATGCTAGATCGTGTAGTAGCAACATTTGACACTTGATGACTTAGGACTTCTGATAATTTGTAATAACAGGACTGTAATAGACTTTTAGATTGTTAAGTTTGGAATGGCATTAGCTATAGTAGAATTTAGTTCGTCAGTTTAGTTTAAATGTTTTGAGCTAGAAAATAATCTGAAACTGGAAATTGATTCGAGAATCTGTGATATGCACTTGTGTTAATAAATGAATGTTCGAGCTGCTAGAATGAAATTAAATTCAAAATCGATTGATAGTTGGTATTAGTGTAAAAGCGAGCCCTAATTGTAGTATCAAGTGTGCTGTTGGATCCACTTCTCCTACACTGATTTATTCTATACCTGGAAGTCCCTAGGATATAATTTCAAAATGCATCAATTCCAATAGTTTGACCTGTTTAGATAGTCATTGTAATAATTCTGTTGAACGATCCAAGCAAATAAACTGCAATTGTCATAGAGTTGAATTGAGGCTAAAAGGTTAAAGATAAAATCTCGAGAGAGAGAGAGAGAGAGACTTGGGCCATTTGGAAGTCCAAACGTGACTGCCTCAGTGGAAATCAGACTTGGAGCTAAATCTGTCTAGGACCCAATGTCAAACAGTCCCCTTTTCTCATTTAGGCCTGAGTTCAGGCCTATTGCTGGATATTCCTCATCAAAGCTGATTGAAATTTCTTCTTACTGGGCTAAATGCGAAGCCCAAGCGTGCAAGAGGATAAAGTCCCTTAATTTCATTAAGTCTAATTTGTAACAGTTGGTTCTCGAGATAAGTAGCGGGTTCAAATTAAGAGGTCTATTCCTTTTGTTTGAATCCGGACTTGAACTTGGGGCCCGAATGTTATAACATTAATTAGCTAGGACTTTTTTTTATTAGAAACAAATAAAAATAGAAATCATAGTTTACTTTAGGACTTGCCTTTTAAATAAAAATGAGACGAGCCTCGCCAAACAAACCATATAAATTGTGGGGCCCTCATTAAATGCTTATATCAAAATACTTATAATTCGGGGCGTGCCGTTTAGTGAATTTCACGGCCTCCCGCAAAGATAATAATACGCTAGCCACTTTAGGCGCATTTTTAATAATTTTACCTTCTTAAATACGGGTGTGCATTTCATGCGACCCAAATCCAAATCCCAAAACGTTGAATAAGAATGTGTCGAGGATCCGGGTGCATTTCATGTGACGTGGTCCAAAAACACGTTCTTAAACGACGTTCACTTTCTTAATAATTGACTAAAAGCGGTAAATAATTCTAAATTTGCACTATAGGTTTAACATGTATTAAAATCAGATTTTAGCCAAATATAGTAGTTGAGCGACCGTGCTAGAACTACGGAACTCGGGAGTGCCTAACCCCTTCTCCCGGGTTAACAGAATTCCTTACCCGGATTTCTGGTTCGCGACTGTAATACAGAGTCAAACCCTTTCCTCGATTCGGGAATTCCAACCGGTGACTTGGGACACCCTAAATCTCCCAAATGGCGACTCTGAATCTTTTAATAAAACGAATCCCGTTTCGATTGTCCTTTAATTGGAAAAACTCCTTTTATTATACCCTTCACGGGGTGTAGTAGCGAAAAAGGAGGTGTGACACAGATGTATTTTCTTTCAAACCATTACTTGTAGTATTCATAGAGCGTTCGTGAGTTGTGACACCAGATTTTGGGTGGTATCTATTTTGGATTTCATTAATAGTATATTAGTAATTAGTTAAATTATGTACTTCCGCTTTTATTTTTGCTGATTTAGTTTTTGTTAAGTTTTAATTATAAAAGGATAGAAGAAAAAAGTGAAATATTCTGTATCGTTGGCTTGCCTAGCGAGTGCAATGTTAGGCGCCATCACGGTCCCGAAGGTGGGAATTCGGGTCGTGACACACCGCCATCGCAACTGCAAAGCCAACCGCCACTACCGTCAGGAACCCAAAACCTTACCGAAGGACACCAACCCCTACCACCAACACAACCATTGCCGCTACAGCTGTCGACGTTTGCTTTGCAAATGTTGTTTGTGGTCCACCCTTAGCATCACCATCATCCTCTTCCTTGCAGCCATTATCGGTGCTATTTTCTAGGTCCTTTACCATCTTCAGCATCCCATATTCTCAGTCTACTCACTAAAATCTCGAACTTCAGCCTCACTACCACCCCCAATCGATGACATCACCCAGCTCTCCATAAATTTCAAGCTCATACTCCACACCTTGAACCCAAACAAGAAACTCACATACGACTACTGTCGATACCCAATTTTTTCCTATATTATTTTCAAAATGCATATATATCTCCAAAACAATGCAGGAGCATCAATTAATATTTTTCCATATTTTCTGCATTTTTAAAGGATTTTTAATTAATTTATTCCGGTAATTTTATTATATAAATAATTACTAATTGCATCATAAATAGTATTATGATAACTTTATTGCTTAATTCTATCATTTATATTTATATTAAGTTTTAATTATCTTATTCATAACCCTATTTACATATGTAGGCTATAATTGCAATAACTTTGCAGTAATAGCCCATATGTGCATAATTACTTTATTTCTATAAGAAAATGACCTTTTATATTTTTATAATATTAAATAATTATTTTGAATCATTTTTATGCATAAATATCATTTTTATCATTTGTTAGCTATTTTCATAAATTATCTTATCAAATTAATTGGGTATTTAACAAATAACCTATTTTAATTTGATTTCTTTTCGAACCTGGCTCAAATTACTATCCCAACCCAATTAAATCATAACCCATAACCCAATTTTCTATAATCTGCCCAAACCCGGATGGAATCCTGGCCGTTGATCCTAGAAGATCAACGGTCCATGATTCATTTCCTTTTTTAATTAATCCCTAACCCCCCTAAACCTAATAATTTCCCAAATCCCGCCGCCCCTGAATCCCTTCCTCCTCTCTTCACTCCCAACCTTCCCCTAACCCTAGCCCACCGTCGCCTGAACCCCTTCAATCCATGGGGTTTCTTTTCGATCTTGGGCCTTATCCGGCCTCCTATCTCTACTGTTTGTTCGATTTCCATGTTATTTTGACGGAGTCTCAAAGATATTTGAACAGACTTGGTTCAAATCCCTCAGTCTCTTGATGAATCCGTCTGTATTCACCCATTGTTTGTGAGTATTATCATCTTTGTGTTTTCATGGCTTCAAATCTCCGGTCTAAGAATCGATTTTTCTACCTCTGTTTATTTTTTGCACAAACCTAACCATTTTCGGCCGAATAAGTTCAGATCTCTTTAGATCTGAAGTATTTGGAGTTTGTTTAATATTTTCCTTTAACATTACTCTGTTTTTACCGCTATTATCTACCTATTTTACTTTTTCCCTAAAAAACTAGGGTTTCATCTTTTTTAAGTTTCTGCAAATATTTTAAAATGCCTAAATGCTCAACTCCGGACTTTCTTCTTTACTGTTCGACTAGTTTCTTTGCTTGATGTTTCATCTCTGTGTTTCGATATGCTTAAAGTTTTTCGTTATTTGATTATTTATCTCACTGTTCTTGCCCTCTCACTTTGGCTCTGTCAAATAAACTGATTAATTGATTTATTTGCCTAATTAGGGTGTGACATTATATTTTCTTTTAAAATTGGTATCTCTGTGAGATTTCTATTTACTCTTTCCTTATTTGTGACTCGTAATTGGTACTGCCTTCCTTAATTATGCTACTGGCCTAATTTCTGAATATTGATTGTTTTGACTGACCTATAAATGGTCTTTAGACTTATTACTTACCATATTTAACTTCAATCCTGTCTGTTGACCGATTTCGTGTTGATTCTCCTTAATTAAGTGATATTTTCGGATTCTGTCTTATTAATTGATTGGGTCTAGCCCTAATTGATTGATTAATTGATGTTGCATGCCTTATTTGTGAATTCTTGATTTTCTTGCCTTATTTGTTTACAGTGCTGAATGCTATATAATCCTGCACCATTCTGACAGTTCAAACACAGAAAAACACCTACAAACACACCCATGCTTACAAGCACACACTAATACACACAAACTCTTACTTACACACTTACACAATTTAAGTTCTTTTGATTTGATGCATTGTCTAGCCAGCTGAAATCCAAGGCTAGACTCTTGAACTCCACTTGTCTTCACCTTCCTGTTTTCTATCTCCTTAACTGGTATGCCTCAATTTCTGTTATCATGTTCTATTCTATATGCTATGTAGTCAGTTTACTATGGACATCAACATGCTTCTGTTTTAATATCTGTTTCCTGACCATCTCTTTCTCAACAACTATGCTGTAGTTCTTATTCCATGTGACTTATATGATTAGCTTATTTCAAACCTCGATATGCTCTGTTTACTATATGTTTCCAGTTTACTTTCCACTAGTATGCTTTAGTCCTTGTTATCTCTTTGTTCTATATGTCTGTGTGGTTATGACATATAGTTCATGTTTTGTTCTTGTTATCTTGCTCTGTTCATGGTAATTTCAACATGTTTCTCTGCTTAATTCATGTCTATGTGATTCCACCAAGTACTAATTAGTAAGCTAAGTAACCTTCAATAATGTGAGACATTGTTTAGATACCACGAATATGTGTAGGCAGTTTTATCTATAATTCAAGTGTCCATGCTCTTGTTGTGATTGTTTAATTACTGGTATCTATGCCCGGACCAATTTGCTAAATGAGGTTTCTGTTCTATTTGCAGTCTTTTGAACCTATTTTCCCCCAAAAAATCGAACTGCTTTCCTAAAACTATCCCCTGCCCCCTTATACACTATTTTCAAACTTCTACTCTTAGTTATCTAGGGTCCTACCACCCCTAGTGTGAGCACTGCCTAGGGTCCATGAGACTCCTCTGAACTCTAACACATTGGAGCTGGTCTTCCAACCTGTTACAAAACTGTTTCCTTTGAAAGGTTATGGTGTGAGCATTGCCCGGGGTCCCTGAGGCCCTTGGGAAATTTGACATATCAGAAGCCCATTTATGTATTATGGATGGACTACCTGTATACATCAGACTTGCTTGCTCGAAGGCCTGGTTTCCAGGTTGATGTTGGGCTTGCTAAGGCTCCCTATAGTATAATGAATAGCTTTGTGTAATTCATTCATCTTGGTCTGTAATAATGTAATAATCCTTGTAAAAACAGATATGGGGTTATTAGTAAAAGCTGGGAGGGATTTTTATATATCTTTGTCAGGTTCGGGTAGAAACCATGTCTGTAGGTTGTTGTGATGATTCTTTATGTGCATACCATTAGAAATCATTCCTATAGGATCTTGTCTCTTCGTTTTGGAATTTCTTACTTGGCATCCTAGAAATCATGTTTATAGGTTATTTTATCAATTCTGCATCAAGAACCCATGTTTCACGCATATTTTTAAATCTCAATATGCATTAGAGATCACGTATATAGGATCTTCCTTGCGAAAATTACTAAATTTGTATGACATTCTGTTAACGTCTATGTGCACCTAGATATCACGCCAATAGGAAATAAATATAAAATCAGTTCTGCACTTAGATATCATGCTTATAGGAAATAAATATAAAATCAGTTATGCGCTTAGACATCATGCCTATAGGAAATAAATATAAAAAATCAGTTTGCACTTAGATATTGTCACACCTCCTTTTTACCACTCGAGAGGGTATATAAGGGAGTTTTTTCAATTTAAGTGACATAAATCGAAATGAGATTATTTTATTTATTCAATTTTTCAGAGTCGCCACATACAATAACTTATTTGGTGTCCCAAGTCATCGGTTTATTTTAAATCCCAAATCGAGGAAATCGACTTTATTTAAAAGTGTGCGAAACCAGAAATTCTAGATAAGGAATTCCGTTAACCCGGGAGAAGGTGTTAGGGATTTCTGGGTTCCGTGGTTCGAGCACGGTCGCTTATACTATTAGTAATTGGCCTAATTATCTGATTTATTACATGTTTTAAACCTATTGTGCATTTTTAACTTTATAGCCGATTTTAATTCATTTAGACGCTTGTTAGGATTTATAAAAATTATTTCTTGAACAAGTTACGATTGTCGTATACTTGTTTGTTTTTGAACGCATCGCAAACCACACTACATGACATATGAATGCACACCCAAATTTTGGAATTAGGCATCATAATTATGTCACGAGAACCGTACCCATAGTCACGATGATTTATTATAAAACGCGCCTAAAGCAAACTACGAATGTTCAAAGTGTTTTTCTATGCTAGTTATGAATGTTCAAAGTATTCTCACACTAGTTTTGGTATTATTGTGAGGGCCATAGATTATGGGGTTCAATTGTAGATGGCACACCTGAATTTATTTTAAAGGGTTGTATTCAACTAAAAGCAAACTACATGTGTTCATGTTTAAAAATAATTTGAAATTTAATAAAATGCTATTAATTGAAGATATGCATTAGGTAGATATACTTGAATTTTAATTGTTTTGGAGAAGGTTAGGTCAGTAGTGAGACTGTCACGTGATCTAAAAAGAACCCAACAAGAAAAATATTGTTAATGTTGTTTGGGCTTGCAATTAAGCCCATGAGCGAAAAACGGGGGGGGGGGGNAAGCCCATGAGCAGAAAACAGGTGGGTCTGAGATTATGCCAGGTCTTGTTTCAACCGAGCTCTCTTTCATTTTGGGGCTAATCAAGCCAAGCAATTCAACAGAAAAAATTACTAACGTACGAGAGGCCCCAGCTGAAGCCAATTTTCAAAAAAAAAAAACTCACATATAGCAAAACAATGAAAAGAACGTTTATTAAACTCTGAAACTCAAATATGCTGAATAACCTCATTAGGGATTTTAACATTCCGTTAGCAACAAACATAGGTCTAAACTACCTTAAACTTCTCATTAATCACATTGATATCAAATACATAATTACTTTTAGCAACGCTGGAACTCTAACCATTAAATTGGATATACCTAGTAATCAGACAATGTATCTGTATGACATGTTGATCAATATCCTCTAATAAACAACCCAAATAAGTTGTTGAAGCTATTATAGACAATACATAAAAAGGTGAACTAATCTAAACATTTACACATGAAGGCTCCCCACTAAACTTTTAACTATCAGGTAGATCCCAAATGCTTAAACATGGAAACTCAAACATTACAAACAATAAAGCTAAATAATTGGAAAGAAACATATGAGAAGTAAAAACTGAAATTTAACATTTTAAGCTAAACTATTTAAACTGAAACTTAACACATGAAAGAGGTACTATTCAGCACTTTCAATACTAAGCCTCCTAGCTGATTCATGAAACAACAAAGCACATTTAATGTATTTAAGTAGAAGCTATGGAGGAAGAAGCTAAAGAACACGAGTCAAATGACTTGAAAAAACATAAAAAGAAGCTAAAATTTAAACATGAATCTTAAACTCCATAGCAGCAGCACATTCTTCAAAACAGGCTTGCATTACATTCATCATTCAAGGCTCAAGATGTACTTGGTTACAAAGAAAAAGAAACAAGACCGTGAATCTTCAAGGAAAACAACAAGAACAAGACAAGAAACCAATGAAACAGTTGCAATGACCAGCAGTATCACAGCTTCAACCTCAAATCATCTTGCAACTCAAGAAACCCAGAAATTTCAAAAGAAAAATTTATCCTAACTTATGTCGAAATCAGAAAAAGAAATTGATCAGCTATCAATGGAACAGTAGCTAAACTTTTGAGTATTTTTTAGGGTTCTGAAAATCTGATGAGTGTGTGTGAGAATTAGTGAATATCATTCTTTTTATAGTGTATATCAAAAAATAGCATCTAAGGAATATTCTACCCTAATTCTTTGGATAGTATATCTGCTGTGACAGAGAATAATGTCCAGCTGTCCATTTTTCAGCATCTTTTAAAACCAATTTGGACAGTTGGTACATTTCTAGAACTTTCTTCTTTTAGATATTTGTTTTCTAAAGTTTTGAAATCCTCCTAAGTTTTTCTTTTAGTTTAATTAGGCCCCTGCAGATTTTTAATGATCTACAAATCAAGGAAAACATGGACCAGGCCACAAGGAATCAGGGTCCAGATTGAAATGACAAACAAAGTTGAAATGATGCAATTTAAACCCTAATATTGACCTAATCAGTAAATAAATATGCTCATCTAATTAACCCTAAGCAAACACTGGATTTAAACGACTAACCATCTAAACAACAATCAAACTAAGATTAAAAAGAAATTACAAAGAAATCCTAGAAATTAAACTACTCAGTTTATAAATCAAAACAAATTAATTAACTAAATTAACTTTTAGAAATCTGACTAAAGCTAACTAATAACAGAATACCGGAGAGGAACAATCAAACAAAAATGGAAGCAAAAATAGAATAGTCGTGCAAGCATAAAATCATTCTTAAAAGAAACTTAGGTAATAATCTAGCCGAAATAACAAAAATAGAGAAAAGAAAGAAAGCGATAATTCCAACAACTTTTTTTTTAACAAAAAGTCAGACAATTAAACCATGCAAAACAAAGAAAGTTTTAAAAACCTAAATATGCTGATACACAGAAATTTTAAGAAAAGAAGAACAAAGAGGAGGGTTATTACCTAAAAAACGAAAAGAAAGTCTTCAAATAGCACTGGATCAAAACATGTGTTTGAACCCCTCCGAAATGACCCAAAATTAACGCCAATCGGTTGTTCTTGCCAAGAAAAATCGACTAGCATAAATTTCAGGCCAACTCGAGCCTTGAAACTTAACGAATCAGACAGAGAAAGAAAAGAAGAAACTCGATGCTTCTTTTTTTTTTTTTAATTTTTTTTTTTTTTTAGATTCGATTTTGAGAGCATTTGGTGGGGATTTAGGGGAATAGGGTAATAGCTTGATGACGAGGGGAGGTTGAGGATTATAGGGTATTGATTTTGGTGAGTTTGGAGGTGGTTTAAGGCGGCGCTGGTGGAGAGCATTTGGGGGCGGCTAGTGTTTAGGTTAGAGACGGGGACGGAAGTGAAGGGGGGGGGGGGTCTCTGGGGTTTGACAGGGTTCGGACAGTTTTATAGGGGAGGGAAGGCCAATTCTCGTCCGTTCAATCAAATGAGATCAATGGCTAGGAATAGCGTTACTAAAACGACGCTGTTTGAGGTTAAAGGGCGAGCTGGACCGGGTATATTTGGGTATTGGGCCCGGGCGGAATTGGGAGTTCAACAATTAAACTTGGCCAATTTTAAATATTGGCCCAAAAATTTCAGAGAAACAAGACCAAATATATTTTCCTATTTTTCTTTTCTTTGTATTTTTTTTCTTTAATATAATTAAAATCCTAAATTAATCTAATTATAGTATTTACAAAAATTAGTTGATCCTAAATTAATAGGAGAAAATTACTAATCTAAAATTTAAAGCTAAAATAGTAAAAATGAGCAAAACTTTGTGATTTTTCATTTTGATAAAGCAATTAATTAAGTAATTAGTCCTAAAATATGAACACAGAGTCTAATATGCAATGCATGATGTTTTTGACATTTTTGGGGTATTTTCATGATTTTTATAAAAATTAAAAGTGCACAAAAATACAAACATTTAATAAAATCCTACAAAAATCCTATAAAATGGCAAATAATTGGGAAAAAATCTATTTCTTTAATTTTATAGGAGTTTTTTGAATAGGGCAAAAATAACATGCTCACAACTGCCCTTCTTTGCTCCGAAACACGAAGAGTTTTCGGGCAAAGATAAAATGAGCAACTACGAGCGATTTTTGCCCGTTTGAAACTACACGGGAAGCATTTTTTGGAAAAAGTCTGACCGAACCTTGCTTCGGAGATTGCCTACATATCCTTGGCTATAAAGGAATGGTCAGTGTAGTTCTGGAAGTTTTGGTAGCTGGGACTACCGAGAAACTGTGATTTCATTGCTGTTGCTGCTATTTCTGCTTGCTGAACTCCTTATTACACCAAAATGAAAAATGAAAAGCTAAACTAGCTAAGCCTATCAACTACGAGCTACAAGATTCCAATCTATAAACCTTCTAATGCTTGATGTTGAGCCTTGGCTGGTTCTTCCTGCAGACTCTGATCCGAATCTTGATGCCCGTTAGCTGCAACCACTGGTTCATTCTTCTTCAACTTTTCGGATCAAGGCGGGACATGCAAAGTTTGTGACTTCAATCATATCTTGAGCAGTCCGCATATTTTCTTCGCTTCTGTACTTAGAGTTCAACTTCTTTTCTTGTTTTTCTTTCCTTTTATTTGGATTGAGACTTCTTCTTTTGATTATCTCAAACCTTGTGCCTTATGGTAGAAAACTGTTCATGCACCAAAACAAACAAACGAACAAAATTTTCTGCCCCAGCTTTCACTAGGAAAATTTCGTGAATTTTTGCAACAAAATCGAAACTATTTCTTTATTGAAAGCAGTAAAATCAGGATTACGTATCCTTGAAAAAAAGAGATTAGGGAGTGGAGACCCTATATCTAAAATGAAATCAAATGGGGATTGGAGGCCCTAAGTTAGAGAGATTACCAGGTTATGCAAGCAACAACTAGGGAGTGGGCCTCTATGTCGGAAAAGATTACTAGGTTATGCTAGAAAAATCACCGGTTTATGCCGGAAAGGTCCTCGAGCTATGCCGGGAAAGTCATCGGGTTATACCGAAAAGGTCCTCGGGTTATGCCGGGAAAGTCATCGGGTTATTCCGCAAAAGGTCCTCGGGTTATGCCGGAAAAGTCATCGGGTTATTCCACAAAAGGTCCTCGGGTTATACCGAGAAAGTCATCGGGTTATGCCAGTAAAGGTCCTCGGGTTATGTCGGGGAGGTCATCAGGTTATGCCGGGAAAGTCATCGGGTTATGCCGAAAAAGGTCCTCGGTTTATGCCGGAAAAGGTCCTCGAGTTATGCTGGGAAAGTCAAAGGGTTATGCCGGAAAAGTCATCGGGTTATGCCAGAAAAGGTCCTCGAGTTATGCTGGGAAAGTCATCGGGTTATGCCGGAAAGGTCCACGGGTTATGCCGGGAAAGTCATCGGGTTATGCCGGAAAGGTCCTCGGGTTATGCCGGGGAAGTCATCTGGTTATGCCAGAAAAGTCCTCGGGTTATGCCGGGAAAGTCATCGGGTTATGCCGGAAAGGTCATCGGGTTATGCTGGAAAAGGTCCTCGAGTTATACTGGGAAAATCATAGGGTTATGCCTGAAAGGTCCTCGGGTTATGCTGGGGAAGTCATCGAGTTATGCCGGAAAGGTCCTCGGGTTATGCCGGGAAAGTCATCGGGTTATACCGGAAAGGTCCTCGGGTTATGCCAGGGAAGTCATCGGGTTATGCTGGAAAAGGCCTCGGGTTATGCTGGGAAAGTCATCGAGTTATGCCGGAAAGGTCCTCGGGTTATGCCGGAAAAGGTCCTCCGGTTATGCAGGAAAAGGTCTTCGGGTTATGCTGGGAAGTCATCGGGTTATGCCAGAAAGGTCCTCGGGTTATGCCGGGAAAGGTCATCGGGTTATGCCGGAAAGGTCCTCGAGTTATGTCGGGGATCAATTTGGGGGTGGGACCTTATGTTGGAAAAGACTACCAGGTTATGCTGGCAGCGGCTAGGGAAGGGGACCCTATGTTGGAAAAACGTAGCTAGAGATTGGAGACCCTATGCTACCATGGATTTGAATTTTTCTTCTTCTTTTCTTTCCTTTTTTTTAAATTTCACTCTTAGCATTTTATTCAAGAGAATGAATGAAAAGTTTGTAAGGGACTTCCTTTTTTGGGTTAACTTTTGCTTCAGGACCATTTTGGTCTCGGCATACCCTGCTCTTATTGCACCTGCTTTTTGCGAGGTTGTTTTTGATTGTACTTATTTTTCTGTTTTTAAATCAAAGAACAATTTGTCAGTTTGAAACGGTGGCTGGTTTTGTGGCCTTGATTGTTTCAATCACTTGATCTTGGCCCAGCCCTTTCAATAAAAATCTCCATTGCTCGATGGCTCTCTGGAAATTGGTTTCATTTCTAAATCGAGGGATCTTAGCTTTCCAAAATTCCACATGATGGTTGACTCGTGTGGGGATTAGCCTTTTTCCATCTTATTCTGCCTTTATGGGAACTTGCTTTTGATTTCCTTTCTTTTCAAGAGTTTTTGACTCTGGAGCATCGGCCATCATGGCTAGTCGAGGTCGACTTGATGCACATGCTGAGGCTAGGTGCTTTCTCTTGAATTTTAGCTTTCTGTCAACAAAACCCTGTAAAACTAATCTTGCCATCTTTTCTTTGTATTAGTTTCGGAGGAGAATTAGACCGAAAGGGATTCAAAGAAAAGTAAACAACGGACATGATAATGAATTCAAACGAGAAGTGTCCCTTTCGGGGAAAGGAAAGAAGGACTTATGTGGAGTGCATGCAGACTTCAATAGACATGACATGCTTCTTAGACTGGATACCAGATCTGCACAAACCATCCAGACTCTCATAAACCCATCATAACCCATACTTCAAAATCGAGAAACCTTGCCAGAAGTCTATCGGTGCCGATGGTTGTAAGGGATACCTTTTTCGATCAGTGGCGCCCTCTGCGGGTTTTTGCCGACCTCCCTCTCTCATTTCTCTTCTCACCGTTGCCTTATAGTGCTCTTTGCGAGTTTTCACTAACAAGACTCTCTCATCTTCAATTTCTCTGCTCACCATCGCCTTACGCTTCCTGTATGGGTTTTTACCAATAAGACTCTCTCATTTTATTTCTCTCATTTGATTGTATCAGATTCAAGTCACCAACATCATCCAATTCTGAACATCGTTAATGATTGATCAGAAGGACTTGAACAGGATTTGGGGTAAAAGAATTTGGATTGAATTACAACTTTGGAACCTTTCAGGCGAACCATCGCCGAACATTATAACTTCTGCCCTAGTTTCACTTTTGGGGAAATGTGGATTTTTGGTTTGGTGTGACTGAACCCCAGAGAGAGGCTACCTACGTATCCTTTCGGAATCAAGTCGGACGTAGTTCAGGGAAAACTTTATTTTTGATTTTCTTTTTGTTTTTGTTGTTTTGTTGTGTTTTTTATACAACATTTTCAGGTTCCAAAGAGGGTAATCAAAGAAAGGTAACCGGCTCAAAGGGTTAGCAAAAGGTTAAAAGTGTTTGGGTAACGAGAATGAAAGCCTTCGTCGTTCCAATTGGAGAATCTCTGTACTGCAGGAGGGTTAAACGTAATACCTTTTGACCGCGTCTGCATTGACAGCTGTTTCAGGGTCATTTCCTTCAATGTCTCCCAAGTACAACGCCCCTTTTGGCAACAGTTTTCTTATAATGTACGGAACCTTCCAGTTTGGAGCGAACTTTCCTTTGGCTTCCTTATGATGCGGGAGAATACGTCTCAAAACGAGTTGCCCTACTTCAAAGTTCCGCACTTTCTTGTTGTAGGCACAGGACATTCTTTGTTGATACAACTGCACATGGCAAACTGCAGCCATCCTCTTCTCATCAATCAGGGTTAACTGTTCTAGACCCAATCATTGTCCTCAATCTCAGCTTTAACGATGATTTGAAGAGATGGAACTTCAACTTCTGCGGGTATTACAGCTTTAGTGCCATAAACTAATAGATAGGGCGTTGCTCCAATTGATGTGCGCACGGTTGTGCGATAACCCAACAATGCAAAAGGCAACTTTTTGTGCCATTGTCTAGAACTTTGGATCAATTTTCCTAAGAATCTTCTTGATGTTTTTGTTTGCTGCCTCGACAACACCGTTAGCTTTGGGACGATAAGGGGTAGAATTCCGATGCGTGATCTAAAATTTTTTGCATACCTCCCTCATCAAAAGACTGTTCAAATTTGCAGCATTATTCATAATGATAGTTTTAGGAATACCAAAATGACAGATAATATTGGAATGCACGAAGTCTACCATCGCTTTCTTGGTGACGGCTTTGAGAATGACTGCCTCAACCCACTTTGTCAAATAGTCAATGGCAACCAAGATGAATATGTGCCCATTTGAAGCTTTTGGGTCGATCAGCCCAATGACATCCATACCCCAAGAAACAAACGGCCACGGTGCTGACATATGATGTAATTCTGAAGGCGGTGCATGAATCAGGTCACCGTGTACCTGACACTGATGACACTTTCGGACAAAACTGAAGCAATCCTTTTCCATGGTCATCCAGTAATAACCTGCTCGAAGGATTTTCTTTGCAAGGACGTATCCATTCATATGGGGTCCACACACTCCTGCGTGCACTTCATTCATGATTTTTTCAGCCTCTTGGGCATCCACGCATCTTAAAAGGTTCAGATCTGGAGTCCTTTTATAAAGACTTCTCCGCTAAAAAAGAAACTACTAGCGAGCCTTCTAATGGTTCTCTTTTGTTCCCCACTAGCTTTTTCGGGATATTCCTTTATTTTAAAGAATATTTTGATATCATGATACCATGGCTGAACATCTGGTTCTATCTCAACTGTATTGCAATAACCATGTCTTTCTCGAATTTGGATTTCCAGTGGGTCAATGTGGACATTGCCTGGATATGGTAGCATCGAGTCCAAAGTAGCTAGTGCATCGGCTAACTCATTGTGAAACCGAGGAATGTACTTGAACTCGACGGATTTGTACCGCTTGCTAAGATCTTCGACATGTTGCCTGTATAGAAAAAGCTTGATATCCCGAGTTTCCCATTCACCTTGAGCTTGTCGAATAATCAAGTCGGAATCTCCCATGATTAACAACTCTTCCACATCATGATCGATTGCCATGTCCATGCCCATAATGCAGGCTTCATACTCGGCAGTGTTGTTCGTACAGAAAAACCGAAGCCGGGCTGAGGCAGGATAGTGCTGACCAGTGGGCAAATCAAAATTGCCCCAATCCTGATGCATTTTGCATTTGCAGCTCCGTCAAAGAACATTTTCCAAGCATTGGTGTCTTCTGGAATTACCTCAACTGAATTTACTTCCTCGTTCGGAAAGTACGTACTCAAAGGCTAATATTCATCATCAACGGGATTCTCAGCTAGGTGATCCGCCAAGGCTTGAGCTTTCATCGCCGTGCGGGTGACATAAACTATGCCAAACTCGGTGAGCAGGATTTGCCATTGTGCCAACCTTCCTGTGGGCATCGGTTTTTGGAATATGTACTTCAAAGGATCCAACCTGGTTATGAGATAGGTGGTGTAGGCCAATAAGTAATGCCTAAGCTTCCGAGCGACCCAAGTTAGGGCACACCAAGTTCTTTCCAACAAAGTGTACTTGGCTTCATAACTAGTGAACTTCTTGCTCAAATAGTATATGGCTTGTTCTTTCTTCCCGATCACATCATGTTGCCCAAGAACACATCCAAAAGAATTATCCAATACTGTCAAGTACAAAAAAAAAGGCCTTCCAAGCTCGGGTGGAACCAACACTAGCGGATTCGACAGATATTCTTTGATTTTGTCGAAAGCTTCCTGACACTCATCTGTCCATCTAATCGCACGCATCTTTCTTCAACAACTTAAAGATGGGCTCACACGTAGAAGTCAACTGAGCAATGAACCTGCTGATGTAATTCAACCTACCCAGCAAGCTCATAACCTCCTTCTTGGTTGTCGGAGGAGGCAAATCCCGAATAGACTTTATCTTTGTTGGATCTAACTCGATGCCTCTCCGACTGACTATAAACCCCAAAAGTTTCCCAGATGGTACTCCAAATGCTCATTTAGCTGGATTTAATTTCAAGTCATACTTACGCAGACGCTCAAAGAACTTTCTCATATCCCACACATGATCGACCTGCGTTCTTGATTTAATGATTACATCATCCACATACACCTCAATTTCCTGGTGCATCATGTCGTGAAAGATGGAAGTCATAGCTCTCATGTAAGTTTCCATGGCGTTCTTCAAACCAAAAGGCATGACCCTTTAATAGTAAGTACCCCAAGGTGTGGTGAGAGCTGTCTTTTCTGCATCTTCTTCATCCATCAAGACCTAATGATATCCAACATAACAATCCACAAAATACCGTATCTCATGTTTGGCACAGTTGTCAGCAAGGATGTGGATGTTTGGTAATGGGAAGTTGTCCTTGGGGCTTGCTTTGTTCAGATCCCGATAGTCAACACACACTCGGGTTTTCCCGTCTTTCTTTGGCACTGGGACCACATTAGCCAACCATGTGGTGTATCGGACCACTCGGATCACACCCGCTTTTAACTGTTTGGTGACTTCTTCTTTGATCTTGTCACTGATGTCTATTTTAAACTTTCTCTGTTTTTGTTGGACAGGGGGATGATCGGGTAGGTTGGCAATTTGTGCACCACTAAATCAACACTCAGTCCTGGCATATCATCATAGGACCAGGCAAACACATCTTTGAATTCGAATAAAAGTTGGATCAATGCATCCTAGTTCTTTCATTAGTGTGAATGCTTATCATGGTTTCCTGGACCTCTTCTGAACTACCCAAATTAACTGGATTAGTTTCATTTAAGTTTGGCTTAGGATTATTCTCAAATTGTTCCAATTCTCAGTTTATTTCCCTAAAAGCCTCATCTTCATCATATTATGGTTCTTGATTCATTATTTCACAGTTAGACAGTGTGTTAGGATCTGGGCATGAAGTTTGCAAGCATGTCATGTTATATAAGTCCGCATTATTATAACTAAAAGAAGAAATAAGAAAAATACCAAAAATCAGAAAGAATAAAGAAAGAGATTCATAGACGATGAAATATTGATTTCATTTCATTGAATTTGAAGATAGAAGGGTTTACATTGGAATTTTAAAGACAATAAACTAAAGACATTCGAGTTACACCCTGAAATAATTCGGAATGCAGAAAAGATGGCAAGACGGAACTACCAGGATTCCTGCCTGACTGGGAACGGAGTAGCCTTCCAATTTTAAAGTTTGGCATTGGGCCCTATATATTGCACCTCAACAGTGATCGAGCCTTCACCCGGCTGGACTATGTGAGCCTCATATAACATTTGCCTCATTTCTCCACATATGTCCTCAATTTCTTCGGTCGTGAAGGCCTCATTTTCTTCCTCTATGTCTCTTGGCTTGACGAACGTTTTGGAAAGATGCGGGACCGGCTGAGGCAAGACCCACCCATCGTTCTTTCGTTCATTATCCCATGTCACATCAGCTTCTGTGGCTTGGAAACCCACACCGAAGAATTTCTCACTGGCGGTTAGAGTGATGGGCTCCGTGATGCACTACAAAGATACCCCGAGCCCTTTCCCGGGCTTGTACCTGTGCTTGATCATTCCGGTGGCAACCATAATTGATGCGTTTGACAAGAAGGGTTGAGTACAAGGGGTTCCCTCATCACATTGATCCGCAACTACGATCTGAAAAGCTTGGTAGACTATGTGCTCGCTACCTTTCTTAGCCTCCACACATGGGACTGACGGGTCTCTATAAATTGATTGCTCATCTTCTCCATGGACCACGATTTCTTGGTCTTCGTGTTCAAACTTAACCATTTGGTGGAGAGTAGAAGGTACGGCCCCTGCCGCATGGATCCAAGGCCTTCCTAAAAGAAAATTGTAGGAGGTGTCCATGTCCAAAACCTGAAATGTTACTTCAAAATCCACATGACCGATGGTTAGGATCAAATCAATCTCCCCAATTGTATCTCTATTGACTCCATCAAAAGCGCGTTCGCAAACATTGTTGGGCCTAATTCTTTCTGTCCCAATTTCCATTCTCTATAAGGTCGAGAGGGGGCAGATGTCAACTCCAGATCCGCCATCCAACATAACTCTCTTCACGTAGTATCCTTCATACTTAACGGTCAAATGAAGAGCTTTGTTGTGATCCGGTTGACTTCAAATAATCATTCCTCCATTCTTTCCAGTTGCTCAACAGTGGTCTCGATCGAAACATATGCCTCATTAAGGGTCTTTATCAACACTTTCTAATGCTCGTTCGAACTTATCAGTAGAGACAAAAGTGAGACCTGAGAGGGAGACTTCCGGAGTTGGTCAATTACATCGTAGTCTGAGGTTTTCATCTTTCGGAAGAATTCCTCTGCCTCCTCAGCACTGACTGGCTTTTTAAGCGGAAAATGCTTCTGTTTGGTTTTGTTCAATTTCTCCAAGTTGAGGTACTTCCCACACGGGTTTGTTTCATTCACTTCCCCCATGATTCTTTTCCTTTGTACGTCACTACTACTTTGTTGTAGTTCCAAGGGAAGGTAGTGGGGTCCTTCATGGACTTTTATGGTGCGCGGCTGATAACCATGTTCTCATTTAGCCTGGGTGAAATTACCGGCCCCCGCGCCACATAAGTCTCCATTGGTACGTATATCTTAGGTCCCTTCAGTGTAACCTTGTTTAGCTCGAACCTTTTGGGGGGACTCAACACGAACTGTTCTTTTCTAGGGGCCCTGGGAACATACAGAACGACATCTTTAGGAGGTACTGGCCCTGTTTTGGCTTCCACAGTCTTTTCTATTCTTTGAGGAGTGGAGTTGATTTTCTTCTCATCCTTAACTTGCCTTGCTACCGCTTTGGGCTTCTTTTCAACATTGGCGATAGCAATGATAACTTTCAAAGCTGGGTCAAACTCTCTATCCTCACAAATCATCCCAATAACTGGCCCGTTGTTATGAGCTGTCAATGGGTTATTAGTTACATTTGGGACCTCCCCATCCCTCAACACTACCCGCTTTTGCTCTATTACACTTTCGACCGCCCTTTTGATAGTCCAACAGTCCTCAGTGCCGTGCCCTTCTGCCCCTGAATGATAAGCACATGGGGTACCGGTCGGTAGGAGGGCGACTCTGGGGTTTGCCTGTTCGGAGGTACGGGCTACAACAAACCCATTTGGACCAGCTTTGGAAAGAGGCTAGAGTATGATTCACCGATGGGCGTGAAATTGGTTTTTCTGGGTGGCTCACGGGCACCGGCGTTATATGGAAAATTATTCTATGGTGGACGGGGATTATATGGACCTTGGTGAGGAGGGTTATTTCTAGGAGGTGGAGCTCGGTTTTGGTTATACTATTGTTGTGGCCGAGCATATGGCTGGGCATTCATCACTGCATAAGGCTGAGGAGTCATGGCATAAGCCGCATCTTGGTGAGGGTAATAATGTTACGGGGTGTTTGAAGAGGAACCGAAGTAACCTCGGGGTTGATGGGGGTTTCTTAGACTTGAGGCCAACATTGCCACTTCTTCTTTCTTCTTTCGGTTTGCTACACCCTCCGATCCGCTCTGGATTGCTTGAGAAGTAGCTCTTATAGCCGACTGGCTCAAGATGCGACCTGTTTTCAAACCATTTTCGGCCATCTCCCCAATTTTGATAGCCTCAGCAAACGGTTTTCCCATAGCGGACATCATGTTTTGGAAGTAATCAGCCTCTTGGGCTTGTAGGAAGACAGTGAAAATTTTGATTTCGTCCATTGGAGGCTTTACCCTGGCAGCTTGCTCACGCCATTCGATAGCATATTCGCGGAAGCTTTCCGCGTTTTTTTTCAAATTGGACAAAGAGTTTCTGTCGGGAGCGATGTCCACATTATGCTGGAACTGGAGGACAAAATCTCGGGCCATATCGTCCCACACGTGCCAAAGAGTAATTTCTTGATCCGTATACCACTCAAAAGCGATTCCGGTGAGGCTTTCCCCAAAATAGGCCATTAGCAGCTCCTCTTTTCCACCAGCACCCCTCAGCTGGTTATAATATTGTTTCAGATGAGCGACCGGGTCTCCGTGCCCGTCCTACTTTTCAAATTTTGGCATCTTGAAGCCGGCTGGCAAGTGGACATGGGGAAACATACAGAGGTCAGAGTATGAGACACTCTTTTGGCCACTCAAACCTTGTATGTTTTTCAGGCTTTGTTCCAGGCTCTTTATCTTCCGAGCCATTTCCTCTTGCTTGAGATTTTTAACAACCTTTTCTTGCTCAACTGAAAGATCATATTACGGAGGTTGAGTGAATGATTATGGGGTCGCATATGTTATTTGTGATTGAAGCTGTGGACCCTGAAAGGTGAACATTGAGGCTCAATATACGGCCTTGGTAAAGTTGGTTGTGCTTTGGTGCAGACTGGTGCTGCAGAGAACAATATTGGAGGTGCCCTAGAAACTAGCGCCTGGGGGCGAACCACAGAAGGCATGCCAGAAACATTGGATGGCACTGGAGGGTGCCCGCTTGGGATGAGCGGGTTGGGCACATGGGCGTTGGTAAAATCACCTGACCAGGGGATCAACTCAGGGGACCTAGGGATTGCACTTGGCGGTTCCCTACCATTAGACCAGGCATCCTAACTTTACAATATGAGGAGATGCAACATCTTATTCTCTTCAGCAGCTGCTGATTCTAGTTGTGGAACAACCGGTGCTGGGCTATCCTCAGGATTGATGATTTATAGATGGTCTTCAGAGGCCATATGAACCTTTCCTTTGGATCTTGTGAAGGAAGGGAGGCTAGATTACCAACAAAACCAACCACCAAAACCTGGCTAGTTTGCACACCCATCAACCTTGTTAGTTTTGAGATGCTTAATAGATAGGAAATCGCACATTTGGATGCAATGCACCCAAACAGTCAAACGTTTCTACCATGTGTTTGAACGGTTGGATGTTTCATCTCGGCCTTAACTAACCCTTTTCACTCTGTACCTCTTTTCTTCATTTCTGCCTCTCTTTAATCACTCTTGATTTTTCATCTCGTTTTTTGCCACTCTTTTACTTTTGGCACTCTCTTTTTCTCTTTTTGTTTGTTTTTGTCGCTTTTTTATTTTTTGTCTCTTTTTTTTTCACTTTTTTTCCACTCAGTTATTCTTTCTTTCTTTTTCAGTTTATTTTTCACTCAATTAATTTTATGGCCATGATCGAATCCGATGGGGATTGCCTACGTATCATGACGCCGCATGAATCAGATCTTGCGTAGTTTGGGAAGATCGAGAATGGAGTAAATAAGCTAACTCTTTTTTTGTTTATTTTTATAAAACTCAAACCATGAAAGCTTTAAGAAAAGAAAAACATATTTTTCTGAATTTTTGTTTTGTTGTTTTTTATTTGGAATTTTCGAAAGAAATGCTTTAAAAGAAGAAAGGAATGATTATTTTTTTTTTTTGGATTTTTAGTTTTTGAAAGAACGACTTCTAAAAATTCTTTTTCTTTAGATTTGAACTTTGGGAATTTCAAAAGTAAAAGGAAAATATATTTGTTTGAATTCTCATTTGTTTTCTCTTTTTCTAAAGAAGAAAGAAAATATTTTTGGATTTTGGATGTTGCCTCTTAATTTTCGAAAGAGTGACTTTTATGAAAAAGTTTTAGATTTCTGAGTTTTTTATTTATTTACAAAAGTACTTCTAAAGAGAAGCAAAAATATTTTTGGACTTCAATTTTTTCAAATTTTATATTTATGACATTTAAGAAAGAAAGACTTCTAAACAAGGAAAAGAAATTTGTTTTTTTTTTATTTTTGATTGATTTCTTTTGAATTTTTGGGAAAAATACTTCACAATAAAGGAAACCCCTATTTTGAATTTTGATTTTTTATTGATTTTTCTTTTTATTTATTATTTTTTTTCATATGAAAGACTTCAGAGAGAAGGGAACTATTTTTTGAGTTCAATTTCTTTTTTTGAATTTTCTTAGGAAATGCTTCTAAGGAAGGAATTCAAGGAATTTGTTTTTGGGATTTGCCTACGTATATCGCATCCGGTGAGAATTAGACCCGCATAGATCGGTCAACTTTGACGGAAAAGGGAAACATGGCACTTGAATATTTTGGACTCATTTTGAAATGACTTTTCTTTTTTCAGAATTTCGGCAGAGTTTCAGAATTTTCTAAATACCTACCTCTCACTTTTTTTTTGATTTTCTTTTTTTTTTTCTTTTTTATTTTTGATTTTCTTTCGCTATTCTAGAAGCCGGTTAACATGCAAGCCGAAACAAACAGATGCGCAAGTAGCACGTGATGCAAACCTGTCCTAGACGGACCCAACCCTTGTGTTGAGTCCCCAAAGTCAGATGCACGTGATGCAAACAAACGTACCTACTAGGGATCCGACATGAGGCTATGTTATTCTAGGTTTAAAACCTGGGTGTATTATTTTAAACCTGGCTTACCCGAGCGGACAACTCGAGCCGGAGGGGGGGGGGGGGGTAGGGGGGGGAGGGGAGCCTACCGGGAATACAGAAGCTTCACCGGCTTTGCAACTTGTCCGAACGTCGTTCTAAAACTGGGATATGACTCTAACAGAAAAGAAGTCACACGAAGTGCACACTTCCCAGATGATTTAGAAGACTCAGGAAGAAGAGGGTTTTGTAACAATTTATATACAGTCCAAACAATATCAATGCGGTAAAAAGCAGCATTTAGCACATTAGGCTCAAACATGTAAAAATCAGATAATAAATAAAGCCAAGTATAACAGTTATTCTAAGCCCGGAATCTTGAACCCTGAACCAAAGATTTTGGGTTCTTATCCCAGCAGAGTCGCCAGAGCTGTCACACCTCCTTTTTACCACCCGAGAGGGTATATAAGGGAGTTTTTTCAATTTAAGTGACATAAATCGAAATGGGATTATTTTATTTATTCAATTTTTCAGAGTCGCCACTTGGAATAATTTATTTGGTGTCCCAAGTCACCGGTTAATTTTAAATTCCAAATCGAGGAAATCGACTTTATTTAAAAGTCTGCGAAACCAGAAATTCTAGATAAGGAAATCTGTTAACCTGTGAGAAGGTGTTAGGCATTCCCGGGTTCCGTGGTTCGACCACTGTTGCTTAAACTATTAATAATTGGCCTAATTATCTGATTTATTACATATTTTAAACCTATTGTGCATTTTTAACTTTATAACCGCTTTTAATTAATTTAGACGCTTGTTAGGATTTATGGAATTATTTATTGAACAAGTTACGATTGTCGTACACTTGTTTATTTTTGAACGCACCGCAAACGCGCTACATGAAATGCACCCGCGGTTCGCGATACGTTTATTTTATTATTGTTCGAAGTTGTTGTGATCGGGTCACATGAATTGCACACCCGAATTTTGGAATTAGGCATCATAACTATATCATGGGAACCGCACCCATAGTCACGATGATTTATTATAAAACGCGCCTAAAGCAAACTACAAATGTTCAAAGTATTTTTCTATACTAGTTATGAATGTTCCAAGTATTCTCATACTAGTTTTGGTATTAATGTGAGGGCCATAGATTATGGGGTTCGATTGTAGATGGCACACCTCAATTTATTTTAAAGAGTTGTATTCAACTAAAAGCAAACTACAGGTGTTCATGTTTAAAAACTAATTTGAATTTAATATAATGTTATTAATTGAAGATATGAATTAGGTAGATATACTTGAATTTTAATTGTTTTGGAGAAGGTTAGGTCAGTAGTGAGACTGTCACGTGATCTAAAAAGAACCCAATGAGGAAAATATTGTTAATGCTATTTGGGCTTGCAATTAAGCCCATGAGCGAAAACTAACGGGGACGGGGGGGGGGGGTGTGGGTCTGAGATTATGCCAGGTCTTGTTTCAACCGAGCTCTCTTTCAGTTTGAGGCTAATCAAGCCCAGCAATTCAACAGAAAAATTTACTAACGTAGAAGAGGCCCCAACTAAAGCCAATTTTCAAAAAAAAAACGCGCATATAACAAAAAAAGAAGAGAAAAGAACGTTTATTAAACTCTGAAACTCAAATATGCTGAATAACCTCATTAGGGATTTTAACATTCCGTTAGCAACAAACATAGGTCTAAACTACCTTAAACTTCTCATTAATCACAGTAATATCAAATACATAATTACTTTTAGCAACGCTGGAACTCTAACCATTAAATTGGATATACCTAGCAATCAGTCAATGTATCTGTATGACATGTTAATCAATATCCTCTAATAAACAACCCAAATAAGTTGCTGAAGCTATTATAGACAATACATAAAAAGGTGAACTAATCTAAACATTCACACATGAGGGCTCCCCACTAAACTGTTAACTATCAGGTAGATCCCAAATGCTTAAACATGAAAACTCATACATTACAAACAATAAAGCTAAATAACTGGAAAGAAACATATGAGAAGTAAAACTGAAATTTAACATTATAAGCTAAACTATTTAAACTGAAACTTAACACATGAAAGAGATACTATTTAGCACTTTCAATACTAAGCCTCCTAGCTGATTCATGGAACAACACATCACATTTAATGTATTTAAGTAGAAGCTAGGGAGGAAGATGCTAAAGAACAAGAGTCAAATGACTTGAAAAAACATAAAAAGAATCTAAAATTTAAACATGAATCTTAAACTGCATAGCAGCAGTACATTCGTCAAACAGGCTTGCATTTCATTCATCATTCAAGGCTCAAGATATACCTGGTTACAAAGAATAAGAAACAAGACCGTGAATCTTCAAGGAAAACAGCAAGAACAAGACAGGAAACCAATGAAACAGTAGCAATGACCAGCAGTATCACAGCTTCAACCTCAAACCATCTTGCAACTCAAGAAACTCAGAAATTTCAAAAGTAAAATTTGTCACGACCCATTTTTCAAAATAGGTCATGATGGCGCCTAACACCGTTGTCAAGCCAGCCGATGCGGAATGTGATTAAGTTCTCATTTTACTTTAGCCAAAGACAGTTATACTAGATTTTCGAATTTAAAGATAAGACCAGTAAAGATCATAAAGTGCTAAAATAGCGATAAAACCCCAAAATAAATGTCTACTACTGTGTGTGTCAGAACCTGGTGTCACAAGCTACGGGCGACTAGTAGAATATACACAAAAGAATAATACACTATCCTACTGTCTGAATCAGAATAGACAGAAACAAAAAGTACAAGAAAGGACTTCTTTGGCTGCGGATCGGCATGAAAGAGAAGCGGCTCACCGTAGAAGTCCCCAAGCGTGCTCACTGATGCGCACCGGGATGATGTCCAGATCCACCTGCCTCAAATCCTGTACATTTAAGTACAGAAGCGTAGTATGAGTACATAAACCACATGTACTGAGTAAGTATGCCGTCTAATCTCGAAGAAGTAGAGACGAGAGGTCGACTTGATACTTACTAAGGTCAAGATAATATAATAATAAAATGAGATATACAGCATGAAGAATTTCCAATAACACAAGTTTAAGTGAAGAGTCATATTCATGTTCTTGACATAATTAAACTACCAGTTTTCCCTTTTTCATATTAAACAAGTGATCATGTCATACCTAAATGTAAGCATATAAATCATGCACAATCATGCCGAGGTCGACGGCCCGCTCCAACAGAAAATAAATTGTACACTGCCGAGGGTCGAGCGGCACGAACCATAGATGCATCTATTCTCACCGAGGCGATCGGCCCTGTTACACCCCAAGTTTTGATACGTGAGAGTACGTCATAAGTCATTAATGTAAGCTCGGAAATGAGATTATATTTGAAAGTAAATAAAGTAAGTTAATCATGTTACCTTGGAGGCTACAAATATTTAAGATCATGAATAACAAGTACCAAGAGGGTTGGAAATCTTAGAAGCTAAACCAATTGAAGAAAATAAGTTTCGTCAAAAATCGACAAGTTTGGAATGTTATAACATATTCTTTTGGGGTGAGACTAGGGTGATTAACATGATGAGGAGGTTAATTTATGAGTTATTGTAGTCGTATGATAGTCGTGTGTTATGTTTTTAAGTCAAACGAGTTATGGAACAAAGTTAGCAAACAAGTTGCTTTTATAATGTGCTGAAATTTAGGTCAAATGTAGATGCACTTTTCTCCAAATATACTTGGAATCATGGGGTGTTCTACCTACCAAATTGAAGATCTACGAGTCTAGTTTCTAACGCATTAAACTGTTCATCAATACGACATCGGAGTAGAGAGATATTCGCATTTTCACGAGACCGCGCAAGCAGCTCCCAATGGGACCCACTTAGGCGGTGGTCGACCTACTTCACTTTATAAACGATTTGGACGCCTATTTTTCACTTATTTTCAACTCAAATTCGTCTCCAAACTTCTCCTAACCCTTCTAAACAGATTCCACAAGGGTTTGAAGTGATTCCAAAGTGATTACACCATATTTCAACATCAAAACCTATTTCTAGTGAAGAACAACACCTCTTTGAGGTTGTGTTGTCATTGAGGATTGTTGTGGGCTGTATTTGGATGAAATTCCAAGTTGTTGCTGCTGTCTAAGGTGAGTATAACAGCCTACTAATTGTGCTTAAGCTTGCTTCTATGTTGGTTAAGTTGTTAGGATGATAAACTACAAGATAATACTTGGATTAGCTTAAGTCACTTCTATGGTGTTGTATTGCCATTGAGGGTTGTTGTAAGCTGAATATAACTTGGATTTCGACTTGAAGTTACTATAGGAGGTAGGTATATTGTGTTCTTGCATGTGCCTAAGGTTATATTGATGTTGATTAAGTTAAATGGATGGAGTAGACATGAACTAGTGAATAAAGTTACTAATTGAAGATAGTTGGAGTTGTGGATTGTTTCCTTTGTTATAAATATATGGTATAAGGATGGAATCATTGATGAATGACTTAATTATCATGTTAATGATACTGTTAAATTATTGTAAGAAGTCTATAAGGGGTGATATGGGTTATACGGATTCCAATCGGAGCTTGCCGCTCGTCGTGAAGTAGTTGTGACTTGTTGTTGTTATATGGTGTCTTGTTATTGATATTTATAGGTTGCTGGACTTCCCTGGCTGTTGTTGTTGGTATATGGTATTGGAGGAGGCCCTTGTTACAAGGGAGATGCTGCCCGAATTTACGTAGACGAGCTACTAGCTTAAGTTACAGACTTAGCCTTTGTTCAACACTGATTTTGAATCTCCTTATGCTATGATAGATCGAGTTGACTTGTTTGAAGAGTTGCTTGGAAGGTATTAAGGACTCAACATGTTTAAGGTATGTTAAGGCACTTCCTTCTTTCTTTTGGCATGATCTAAAGTGAAATGTATATGCTATTTCATAACGGATCTACTCCTAGAAACTAAGGTTGTCCATGTTGTTCTTTCCGTTCCTTGAATCCTACTGAGGTTCATATTGAGGGTATGGATGTCCATAATGTTCTTACGTCACTCCGAAAGGTTTAGAACGTGATTCCATGAGTCTAGCATGCATTATATATAGTATCTATTTTACTCTACCGAGCCGCACTATAGTCGGCCGGGTATGGCACCTATTGCGCAACCACTGATCAGTTGGGTTTACCGAGCTCCACGTGGCCGGGTATGATTCTACCGAGCCTTATGATGGCCGGGTACGTTTTTACTGAGTCCTCTTTGAGGCCGGGTACGATATGACAATGATGATGCCCACAGAGGCGTATGTTTTTAAAAGTTTATGTATATATATGTATTATGCATTTCATGTTAGTAGCCCCCAGAGGCACTCAGATGTTACAGGTTGTATCTCCTCTATCTCTCTTTACATTATTGTTCTGGTTTATGTTTTCCTGCCTTACATACTCGGTACTATATTCGTACTGACGTCCTTTTTGCCTGGGGACGCTGCGTTTCATGCCCGCAGGTCCCGATAGACAGGTTGACATTCCTCCTAGTAGGCTATCAGCTCAGCGAAGGTGTTGGTGTACTCCACTTGCTCCGGAGTTGCCTATTTGGTCAGTATGCTTTGGATATGTATTGATTGTATGGCGGGGCCCTGTCCCGACCTTTATGATTTTATGTACTCTTAGAGGCTTGTAGACAGATGTCAAGTGTATGGATACTTGTATGGCCTTGTCGGCCTATGTTTTGAGTTTACAAATGGTCATGTCGGCC
>NW_017671113.1:0-60178 GCF_001879085.1 Nicotiana attenuata
GATTTGATTCTGATTAGTATTTGGTTCCATAATTACTATGCTACTATGATTCTTACCTTATTTTACCTAATTTCAAACTACTATATATAAACACTCTCTCATTAACACAACCACTTGGTTCAAAAACTATCTCTCACACTTAAAAATTTCTGCTCTCTCTCTTGTGTTACTTGCTACTGCTCTATGTTAGCCGGCTGCAAGCCAGGGCTAACCATTTGTGTTCTCTTGTTCTTTCATTCTCCGCACTATCCTCTTTACTGGTATGTCGTAGTTTCAATTCAAAGTTCCAACAACAAGATCATTCGCTTATTGTTTTAGTTCATCTTGTTTCTAGTTTGCTTCTATTTGTGGTTTTGCTGTGAAGCTTGTAGCTGAGGGTTACATTATTAGCATGTCTCCCCCCTCCCTTGAGATCAGTATGTTTCCCCTTCTGTTTGTTTCTGAGCTTGTCTGCACCAATCATCACTTACTTGTTATATGTTTACCATCATGAAATCCCCAAATCCCTATTCCCCTGCATGTGAGTTTGTTCTTTATGTCTGATTTTGTGATTATGTCTAGTTAGCTACTTTTGGGCATGACTATACTAATTCCCAGGTCTTTGCTTAAGTATGTGTCCTATGTATTCCCAAACTCCCTTGACCCCTGTATGTGACTACTAAGTTTACTTGGTTCTGTGAATTGTCTATGTGCAAACCTGCCCTAAGGTGTTTGGACTTATGTTCATCTCTTCAGCCCTTTCTTCAAAAAGTCTCTATTGCTTTACTAAACTACTTTCAAACAAGCCCTCTCTTATACAGTTTTCACTAAAATCACTTTCACTCTACTCTTAGTCAATACGTTTTGCCCCCTGTACTACCTTGGGACCCTCTTGAGAACCCTCTGAACTCTGGCATACTGAGGCTGGCCCTTCCAAACTGCACTTGTTCAATTTTGGTTACCAAGTCTAGGTGTAAGCACTGCCCGGGATCCTTGAGATCCTTAGGGAACTTTGCGCAATAGAAAACATGCTCATAGGGATTTACTCTTTAAATCTGATTGCTTCGCCTAATAGAAATCATGCCTATAGGATCTCACTTCTGATGTCGTTTGCATCAAGTAGAAATCATGTTCATAAGGTTATGCATTTTTTATGTTTAGAAACCATGTTTATAGGTTCCAAACAATCATGTCTTAAAATCTGACTAATAATAGATTCCATGCCTATAGGACTTGATTCAGATTCTGGTACAATGAGTATTTATGTATGTTTCCCTACCGGTAAACCATTAAAATCAGTATTACGCTTAGATATCATGCCTATAGGGAACCATATTCGAAATTCTGCTTTTCAACCTAGTTTAGTCTAAATAAGTCAACTTGATCACACCTAGTTCATTTCTGAATTGGTTTTATTAAGTATTAAGTGTTTTTTGAAACAAGTTCTTTCAAAAGCATTAATCTCATTAGATACCACGCTTATAGATATTAAAAGAGTCTATTTCAAAAACCTGTTTATTTCCTGCATTAATATAGACACAACATCTGCATATAGGCAAGCCTTAGGGCATCTTCAAAACTGCATTCCCCTGAAGCTCTCTCTATCGTTAACGTTTCTGATTCTGAAAACTTTTATAGAGTCCCTAGGCAACTTCTAGGTTATAACTTATGGGTATAAAAATGTGGTCTATTTCAGCATAGTCACTTAGAAATCCTACTTTAGAACTTTGATTAATAAAGGCCTTAATTGTGTTTGAGTCGTGCTACTTGTATGTTTACTTGAGGAGGAAAATTGAGCCTTTATCTACTCCTTCCTGTTCTTGTTTGCGCAAAGTCCTAATTGTTTTGCTTGTCGCCTTAGAGTTTTCACATTTAAAAACCTTAGGGGTACGTCTAGAACCACCTATAGGTAGAGGTCCTAACACCCTCCAGGACCATTAAGAAGGGACGGGTAGTAGCACGTGATAAGAATCCGTGACCAACACTCGCTTTGCATGATCAATAAGGGGATGGGAAGGGTAGACATAGATAAGATGACCAGCACACTAATGCCACGCGTAGCCCCTTTCTAAGGAGTGATTACCGAGCATTGTACTGATGTGATCCTATAGGCTAACCAACCTAGGACACCCCTTTACATTCACAAATATTCTTAGATTGCACTTCTTATTTTTTCCAAAATCTAGCTTCTCATTAACTGTTTTTCAAACATCTTTGTATTTAAACTTAAATCCCCTACTATTTGAGCCATACTTGTTCATTTGCTAATTGTATAAACCCACAAAAACTGTTTGGCCAGGAACCACACTAGTGGATCCTAAGGGGTGCCTAACACCTTCCCCTTAGGATAATTTCAAGCCCTTACCCTGTCTCTGGTTACCAAACGTAGTTATAAATAAACCCTATAGGTGCCCTAACTCACCTTAAATCGTTAAGTGGTGACTCTTCAAAAAATGCTAACCCCTTTCCCAAAAGGAACGATTTGTCTCAACCAAAAATGTCATGAACCCGATTTCGCGAGGAAAAAGGGGGTGCGACAGTATGGCGACTCTGCTGGGGATATTTAGGCTAGTACCATTTCAGACCATTTTAGTGAATTTGTGCAATTATTTGTTTAATCACTTTAAGCGTTTAATTTCTTCTTCAAAAGCAACTGACGTATCTTTCTTGTTTCCTTCCTTTACTACCGCTTTAAATTATAAAACTACTGTATTTATCGCTTTCTTAACATGCAAATACATGACAAAATGCTTTTAATTGTTGCATATTCATGATCAAAATCATACTCCACTCGTGCCAAACAAAATACTATAGAAACGTTTGATGGGTGATTGCGCCCTTCCTATATCATTACCCCCTAAATTCGGAAAGGCTTATTTGCGGTAAAACTAGTCGATCAGCGTTGCAGTCGACGGTTCCGTGACTTCTCCCTTGAGTTTTCCGCTCAAGGGTACCAGTCTAAAACCCTATAGAAACCTTACTCTGTTATTGTTGTTGCATGCATCATGGTCAAACCTAGTCGGGTCAGTTATGTTGTCCACATAATGATCCTTTAAGATAGCCTTGTCCAAAAGTCCACCGAGTTTCCCTAAAACCAAACGGACATCATCACGTTCTGTGCTTATATTTGGAGAACTAGATGCTTCATGCTAATTGTTGATGTTAAATAGTCGAGTCTGGTGGGGGTAAGGGCCTAACCTTGTTTGCGTTGCAGAATATGAGGTACGAAGTCCCCGAATTCGGCATGGTCACCAATATCCACCCAAGATTGCTGAGTTGGTGGGAAGATTTGCATTCTAGCGACAAAACCCTTGTCAGAAAATATCTGGGTAATCTACCATCCCTCTTGGAGATCCAGCCTAACAACATGATAATAGAGGCTGCTACCTTATTTTGGGATTGTAAAAGGGCCGTGTTCCACTTTGGGGACATCGAAATGACACCTTTGCTAGAGGAGATAGGAGGACTGGCCGGTCTAGTATGGGAAACCTCGTGTTTACTAATGCATGAGAACCGCACAGGCAAGGGTTTCTTAAAAATGATGGGTTTGAAGAAGAACACAGAATTAGTATGCCTAAAGGAATCATACATCCCTTTTGACTACCTGTATGAAAGGTACGGTCACATCATATCACACCGTACCTACAATGACGTGTTTGCCATCACATCCTTGGTACATATCCATCGTAGGGTATTCGTCTTCATGTTTTGCTTCCTGGGTCTGATCGTGTTTCCAATGAAGAAAGGGAGAATCCATACTAGGCTGGCTATGGTAACCAAGACCCTAATGGAGGGGATTGGTGGGCAGACATTCAGCATTGTACCCATGATCATTGCAGACATATATCGAGACTTAGAGAAGTGTCAATAAGGAGCAAGACACTTCGAAGGCTGCAATCTACTACTTCAACTGTGGCTCATGGAACATCTCCAAAAGGGCGAATACCGACATGAAATTCAGCGAAGGGCCTGGGATGACCACATCGCTTTCCACCATCCAAAGCGAATGAATTACATCCCCGACATGTTCGCTCAGCTTGAGAATGCCAAAGAATTGGTTGAGCTCTTTGATAAAACAGGTTCAATGGATGTTCGAGTGGTTTCCGATAGAAGAGTTCATCGCCCGGTCCAAAGATGCACCTTTCCTGATACTGATTGGTCTAAGAGGAACATAGCCTTACGTCCCTCTTCGAGTTATGAGGCAAGCAGGTAGGAAGAGAGTCATACCCAGGGTCGACAAGATGAGCCATCTTCGAGCTGGCTTCCAAAATGATGGTAGTCCCCACAAGTGCCAAGCCCAGCACATGTGGCACTGCAATAACGTAATGGAGAAAGACACCATTGAGCCGGACAGATATCATGCCGTTTTTACCCCTTTCTATTCTGTTTGGTTGGAAGACAATTGGGATGGTCTGGGCCAGCCAGGGTTCGTTCAAGGCCACAGAATTATAGATGAAAAGGCCGAGGCGCAAGTCAAATACAACCAGCTGCGCAAAAGGATCCGTGAATGCGAGAGGGAACACCGCGAGATACAAGAGTCCAACAAGAAGCTGATTGAGGAATGGAAAGACATGGCTATCAGTGCCAACAAAAGGTTAGGATACTTAGAGCGAGGTATAGTAGAACTAGAGGGAAAATTTCTCAAAAGGGTTGAGGATTGTCAAAAGGCTGAAGGACTGAAGGTGGACATCTAGCCAGAGCATACCTGTTGCTGGGACTTCGCGAATTGGGGAAGCTGTTCGAAGCAGCCAAGGATGTCGAATCTGGGGAAGGTCCTTCTGGGACCAAATAGATAGGAATTTACTTTTTCGCTTTATGAATGTAATAAGGCCAATGGCCATTAGTGACCTTTATTTCTCGCTTATTTAGTGTCGTTTTGGGATTCGCCTATTTTTTATCAATAAAATGAGGCATTTAGAATTCTAAGTTCTCCAAATCAATTTGTCGCTAGGCCTACCTCGGGCACAAAGAGGTTCCTAAATTAGGACACGCTTTATATTCCCGCACTATGTGTTTAAATATTGCAATACTTTTTATTATCCTCACTGACTTGATTACCTTTTGTCTTTATTTTTGTTTTCTTTCTTTTTATTCCCCTCCCCAAAGGTTAGTTCGTGCACTCTGGCATCATCATCTTATTTCACAAGATCCAGGGGCCCTCCACCCACTCCTCCTCTTAGTCCCTCTAAAGGCAAGAACAAAGGCAAGAATAAAATGGAAGACTAAAACAACATCAGGAAGGAAAACACAGTTGAACGGGTAGAGGCCACTGATGACCGGGGTATTCATGTTCCTAATGAGAATGCGTCACAGCTTGAACGAAAACTGTTGAAATTCCAAGAAGAGCTCGATCAGGTTCGAAATCTGGCAAACCTGTCATTTTCCCTCAACAGCCCAGATATCAACTTCCCCAACGCACAAAACCCTACACCTCCTCAAAATATCCCAAAACAACAGAATCATCCCGCACCTCACCATCACGTTGCTCCACCAAAGAACCAATGTAACACCTACCATACTCCAAACAACACTCCACTACTCATCCCAGAACCTCAGAACTCCACAAACGACCATTTCCGCACCCATACACCAGGCCTCCATAACAATCCTATCTATGTGGAGACCATGCCACACTCCACCCAACCAATCTCATGCACACCTGAGTTTGATGAAAAGGATCTGCTTATCAGGAACTTGGCCGAGGAACATAAGAAACTGACTAGCCGGATTCGGGGCGATCGAGGGAAGAAGGAAGCTGGGTGGAGAAACTTACCACCACATTGAACAGGTCAATGTGGGATAAAAAAATTGAGAGTATATTGAGTTGGAGTAGATACGGGCCTGGCAAGGAATCTATAAACCCATAAAACTCAAGAAACATGGCACTACCTTCAGTTTGGGATATGAATACACCTGGAAAGAGTTCAATAGTTGGTCGCCACCATGGCGCAATCCTACAACCCACTAAAGCAGCCAATACCGCATCTGGAGCAGACCTTCCAACAGGCGGGCATTAATTATGGGTCAGATGAAGAAGAAGCACTTGCAGCAGTGAAGAACCTTTTTCTAGAGGACAGTGATATCGACTGTTGCGTAGGGATGGCAAACGGGGCGAGGCGGGGCGGGGCGGGGCAGGGCAAGCGTTGACCCGCTAAAATTTTGACCCGCCATGCCCTGCCCCGTTTAGCCTTATGTTAGAATTTTGCCCTGCCCCGCCCCGCCCTATTAAGCCCTGCCCCGTTTAGACTCTTTTTCATTTTTTCTCTTTATTTTTTATTTTGTAGTACGCTTTTAATTTCTTTTAACTTTTCAACTTTCTATTAAAATATTTAAAATTGCGATGTCAATAAGAGTTGTTTGTGAATATTAGTTGAATAAATATAATTTTTATTAATATTATATAATTTATTAAAAACTAATTTTTTCCTTATATTAACATCCGACAACAGTTTTGATGTGAACTGCTTTCTTACTTTCTGCCCCTGTTTGAACCAAAGGGAATTTTCCACAAACCATCCAGTAATACTTGAGGCAAATTTAACTAGCAATTCACAATACACTTTAGGATGTCAAAAATACCATTTGATGCAAAAATTGAACAATTTAATTGGCAACCCACAAACACTTAGATTCTCAAAAGTGAGACTTTCAAAGGAATAAAGATTACTATATTAGTATATACAAATCTAGTCAGCAACTAAGACTACAAAAGTATCATTCATAAAGTAAGATTTACATGCGTATGTAGATAATAATTAGCATAAATCTAGAAGAAAAAAAATAATAGAGTTGAAGGGGTAAAGAAACTGTCCAAAGCTGCTTGAAAGTTTTTGATGTTGTGATTGTATAAACTAGAAATTATGTAAGCATCAAATTCTTCCTCTCACAACAACAGTATATTAACATCCGACAACTAAAATCCTGCCATGCCCCTGCCCTGCCCCAATTACTATTTTTTGAAAATGTGTTTTGACCCGCCCCGCCCTGCCCTGCCCTGCCCCATTAAGACTTTGCCTTGTCCTGCCCCATTGAGGTTTTGCCCTGCCCCGCCCCGCCCCGTTTGCCATCCCTACTGTTGTGTTATTCTCGAGGAGGAGGGGGAGGAAGGCCCTTCCATACAGGCTGTAAGCAGAGGGGCACATCTCAAGAATTGGATCATCAGGACAACCAAAGCCCGACGAGCCTCGGGGTAGCAAGGCAAAAACAAGCATTATTCACTGTTTTATTTACTAAATGATTTTCTTTTCGCATTTTTCAATTCCCGCAATAAGATCTTCGATGTTTAAAAAAATTATTCAATTTATCAAAAGCATTTTTTATTTTTCTTATGAATTAATATTTATTGCTATCGTTTTCTCTCATTACTTTACCTATTCAGCATTATTATTACTTGTCTTGATGAACCGATGACTGTGACATGCAATGAGACAACCCAACAAACGGACATGGATTCAGAGGAAGACGACATACCTGACGAGATTGTCAAAGAAGTTGAGAATTTTGAGAACAAACCTAAGTCCAACCTGGATGAGACCAAAATTGTCAACCTGGGAGATTCAGAAAACGTCAAGGAAACACGAATTAGCATTCACCTGTCGCCATCAGAGAAGAAAGAATACAAAGAATTTCTAAAGGAGTATGAGGACATAATCGCCTGGTCGTATGATGACATAACTGGTCTGAGTACGTCTATTGTGGCTCACAAACTGCCAACCAATCCAATGTGTCCGCCGATAAAGCAAAAGCTCAGAAAGTTCAAGCCTGATATGAGCTTGAAAATCATGGAAGAAGTCACCAAGCAGATCAACGCTAAGGTTCTCAGGGTAGTAGAATACCCGACGTGGTTAGCCAACATTGTGCCAGGGCCAAAGAAGGATGGGAAAGTTAGAGTTTGTGTCGACTACCGGGATCTCAACCGGGCCAGTTCGAAGGAAGACTTCCCTTTGCCAAATATACATATCCTGATTGACAATTGCGCCAAGCATGAGCTACAGTCATTCGTAGATTGCTTCGCTGGTTATCATTAGATATGGATGGATGAGGAAGATGCTGAGAAAACGTCTTTCATTACGCCATAGGGAGTGTACTGTTACAAGATGATGCCATTCGGCCTGAAGAATGCAGGGGCCACCTACATGAGGGCCATGAGTACCATCTTCCATGATATGATACACAAGGAGATCGAGGTATATGTGGATGATGTTATTATCAAGTCCAAAAAGGCCACTTACCACATAGAGGATCTAAGGAAGTTCTTCAATAGACTACGGAATTACAACCTGAAATTAAATCCCGCGAAGTGTGCATTTGGGGTTCCTGCTGGGAAATTGCTTGGGTGTATTGTGAGCCGCTGAGGAATAGAACTGGATCCATCAAAGGTCAAAGCCATTCAAGAACTACCACCGCCAAGGAACAATAAAGATGTGATGAGTTTCTTGGGAAAGCTTAACTACATCATCCGATTCATAGCACAGTCTACAGTTACCTGTGAGCCGATCTTCAAGATGTTAATGAAGGACGCCGCCACCAAATGGACCGATGACTGCCAAAAGGCCTTCGACAAAATCAAGGAGTACTTGTCAACACCACCAGTCTTAGTCCTGCCTGAGCCAGGTAGACCCTTATTGCTCTACCTTGCAGTGTTAGATGGAGCTTTCGGCTGCGTTCTGGGGCAGCACGATGAAACAGGAACGAAGGATCAAGCCATTTATTATCTCAGCAAGAAGTTCACCCCGTACGAGGCCTGGTATTCTCTATTGGAACGCACCTGTTATGCTTTGACTTGGGTAGCTCAGAAGCTAAGACATTACTTCTGCGCCTATACCACATATCTTATATCGAGAATAGATCCCTTGAAGTACATCTTTCAGAAGCCCTTGCCCACTGGCAAGCAAGCCAAGTGGCAAATCCTGTTGAGTGAGTTCGACATTGTTTACGTAGCTCAGAAAGCGGTCAAGGGACAGGCACTGGCAGACCACCTTGCTGAAAACCCCGTGGATAGAGAATACGAACCCCTAAAAACGTATTTTCCTAATGAAGAGGTATCATTCATAGGAGAAGACATTGCGGNAAGTTTCGAAATGGTTTTGATGGTAAGGGGTGATCCAAGGGTCCATCTGAGGACATATTGCGACAAGCTGGTTGGAGTAGGGAAGGATGAAAGGATTCGCATGAAGCTGTTCATGAGGAGTTTGAAAGGAGATGCACTATCTTGGTACATCAGCCAAGATCCCAAGAAGTGGTCAAGCTGGGCAGGCATGGCATCTGACTTTATGGACAGTTTCAGGTTTAATACAGAGAACGCACCATACGCGTTCTATATCCAGAATTTGAAGAAGAAGCCCACGGAGACATTTCGCGAGTATGCTACTCGCTGGAGGTTCGAAGCTGCTAAGGTCAGACTCGCCTTAGAAAAGGAGCAAATGAACAAGTTCTTTGTCCGGGCTTAGGACCCGTAGTACTACGAACGACCGATGATGATTGAGAACCACAAGTTCTCCGACATTATCAGATTAGGCGAAAGAATTAAAGAAGGTATTAAAAGTGGTATGGTTACAAATTTCGAAGCCTTGCAAGCTACGAATAAGGCTTTACATTCCGGTGGTATGTCCAAGAAAAGGGACGTAGGGGCCGTGATGGTTGCACAAAGGACCAAGTCTCCCCTTAAATACCAAGCTTACCCAACACCTCCACTCGCATATCAGCCAACCCCAAATTACCAAGCACCCTCGTACCAAGCTCCACCTCCAACTTATCAGTCATCTCCACTTCCTACATATCAACCTACTTCACCCAGATACTCCCAACCCGCTCACGTCTACCAAACTTATAATGCTCAACCATCCCATTAACAATCACCCCCTGCACGCCAAAATTTCTCTAGACCCCGACCTAATTTTGATCGCAGACCTCCAAAATAATATACATCCATCGCTGAACCCATCGACCAACTGTATGAGAGGATCAAAGTTGCTGGTTATGTCACCCCTATCCCTGCTGCAACCCCTGAGAATCCTTCTCAGTGGGTTAACCCAAACAAGTCCTATGCATACCACTCCGTCATGAAAGGACACACCATCGATGAATGCCGCTCTTTGAAAGACAAGATACAGTCATTGATTGATAACAAGATCATTGTGGCAAAGGAACCCGCTCTAAACATCCACAACAATCCTCTGCCAGACCATAAGGGTGGAGGTATCCACATGATTGAAGTAAAAGATGACTGGGATCCCGAGGGATCAATCGGGTTGATCGCAGAAGGTGATGACCCAAAGAAACCGGCAATTACTCTCAATCCAATCATAGTCCAGATCCAACCGTCTGAAGACTTTGAGGTGAATATGTCTATACCTCTTGAGTTTGAAGCAGCGCCACCCGCAAAAACACCGGTACCAATGGAGGTTGAATTCGTGTCTCCGGCAAATGCACCCGCACCATTTGAGGTGCAGTCTTGCCACCCAAGGCGCATGTTCCATTCGAAGTGGCGATATCAACCACGCCACCCTTCTATAAAAATGTTATACCCTGGACTATACAGCTAAGGGGAGAAGGAAGGGCAAGGTCAGGATTGAAGAAACTATCGCAGCACAGGGTATGACAAGAACTGGTAGAGTTTATGCCCCTGAACATCTGGCAGAATCAAGCAAGCACGCCTCCAACCGGCCGCCCCTCATTTTGACAGGTCCGGACGACCTTTGGAGGAAAATACAAGCCTAGGAGTATTCGGTCATCGACCAGTTAAACAAGACGCTAGCACAAATATCCATTCTCTCTTTGCTGCAAAATTCTGAGACGCACAAGAATACTTTGTTGAAGGTGCTGAATGAAGCGTATGTACCAAATAACATCACTAGCGGGGAAATGGCTAATATGGTAGGACAAGTTCTGGAAAGCCATAAGATCACCTTTTATGAGGATGAGCTGCCACCTGAAGGGCTGGGGCACAACAAAGCACTGCACATCTCCGTGCAATGCGAAGATTATTTCATCACCAGGTTCCTGATCGATGGAGGTTCTAGTCTTAACATTTGTCCGCTGGTAACACTCAAGAAGTTGGGCAAAGGGCTACATAAGATAAAAGATGGAGCAATCAATGTGAAAGCCTTCGATGGTTCTCAAAGATCCACCATTAGTGAGATTAGTCTATGACTACAGATGGGACCAACCTGGTTCGAGGTCGATTTCCAAGTAATAGATGTACCAGCATCTTACAACTTGCTACTGGGACGGCCATGGATCCATGCTGCTGGGGCCGTAGCATCAACGCTGCATCAGGCAGTAATGTTCGAATGGAATCACCAGGAAGTGATCATTCACGGTGACGGTAGCAACCCTATATACAGTCGCCAGACTATTCCGGCAATCCAGGGAAGAGGGAAGCTGGGTGGAGAAACTTACCACCACATTGAGCGGGTCAATGCTATCGACAAAGACAAATGGTGGGATAGCAAAATCGAGAGTATACTGAGTTGCAGTGGGTACGAACCTGGCAAAGGGCTCAGCAAGAACCTCCAAGGAATCTCTAAACCCATAAAACTCAAGAAATATGGCACTACCTTCGGTTTGGGATATGAATACACCTGGGAAGAATTCAGTAGTTGGTCGCCACCATGGAGCGGTCCTTACTACCCACTAGAGCAGCCAATACTGTATCTAGAGCAGACCTTCCAACAGGCCGACATTATTTATGGGTCGGATGAAGAAGAAGCACTTGCAGCAGTGAAGAACTTGTTTCTAGAGGACAGTGATATGGACTGTAGCGTTATTCTCGAGGAGGAGGGGGAGGAAGGCCCTTCCATACAGGCCGTGAGCAGAGGGGCACATCTCGGGGATTGGACCATCAGGACAACTAGAGCTCGACGGCCTCGGGGTAGCAAGGCTAAAACAAGCATTATTCACTATTTTATTTACTAAATGATTTTCATTCTGCATTTTTCAATTCCCGCAATAAGATCTTCGATGTTCGAAACAATTATTCAATTTATCAAAGCATTTTTGATTTTTCTTATGAATTAATATTTATTGCTATCGTTTTCTCTCATTACTTTACCCATACAACATTACTATCACTTGTCTTGATGAACCAATGACTGTGACATGCAATGAGACAACGCAACAAACGGACATTGATTCAGAGGAAGATGACATACCTGACGAGATTGTCAAAGAAGTTGAGAAATTTGAGAACAGACCTAAGTCCAACCTGGACGACACCGAAATTGTCAACCTGGGAGATGCAGAAAACATCAAGGAAACACGAATCAGCATTCACCTATCGCCATCAGAGAAGAAAGAATACACAAAATTTCTAAAGGAGTATGAGGACATATTCGCATGGTCGTATGATGACATGACTGGTCTGAGCACGTCTATTGTGGCTCACAAACTTCCAACCAATCCAATGTGTCCACCAATAAAGCAAAAGCTCAGAAAGCTCAAGCCTAATATGAGCTTGAAAATCAAGGAAGAAGTCACCAAGCAAATCAACACAAGGTTCTCAGGGTAGTACAATACCCAACATAGTTAGCCAACATTATGCCAGTGCCAAAGAAGGATGGGAAAGTCAGAGTCTGTGTCAACCACCGGGATCTCAACCGGGCCAGTCCAAAAGACGACTTCCCTTCGCCAAATATACACATCCTGATCGACAATTGCGCCAAGCATGAGCTACAATCATTCGTAGATTGCTTCGCTGGTTATCATCTGATCTAGATGGATGAGAAGATGCTAAGAAAACAGCTTTCATTACGCCGTAGGGAGTGTACTATTACAAGATGACGCCATTCGGCCGGAAGAATGCAGGGGCCACCTACATGAGGGCCATGACTACCATCTTCCATGATATGATACACAAGGAGATCGAGGCATATGTGGATGATGTTATTATCAAGTCCAAAAAGGCCACTTACCACATAGAGGATCTAAGGAAGTTCTTCAATAGACTACGGAAATACAACCTGAAACTAAACCCGGCGAAGTATGCATTTGGGGTTCCTGCTTGGAAATTGCTTGGGTTTATTGTGAACCGCCGAGGAATAGAACTGGATCCATCAAAGGTCAAAGCCATTCAAGAAATACCACCACCAAGGAACAAGAAATATGTGATGAGTTTCTTGGGAAGGCTTAACTACATCAGCCGATTCATAGCACAATCTACAATTATTTGTGAGCCGATCTTCAAGATGCTAAAGAAGGACGCCGCCACCAAATGGACCGATGACTGCCAAAAGGCTTTCGACAAAATCAAGGAGTACCTGTCAACACCACCATCTTAGTCCCACCGAGCCAAGTAGACCCTTATTACTCTACCTTGCAGTGTTAGATGGAGGCTTCGGCTGCGTTCTGGGGCAGCACGATGAAACAGGAACGAAGGATCAAGCCACTTATTATCTCAGCAAGAAGTTCACCCGTACGAGGCCTGGTATTCTCTATTGGAACGCACCTGTTATGCTTTGACTTGGGTAGCTCAGAAGCTAAGACATTACTTCTGCGCCTATACCACATATCTTATATCGAGAATAGATCCCTTGAAGTACATCTTTCAGAAGCCCTTGCCCACTGGCAAGCAAGCCAAGTGGCAAATCCTGTTGAGTGAGTTCGACATTGTTTACGTAGCTCAGAAAGCGGTCAAGGGACAGGCACTGGCAGACCACCTTGCTGAAAACCCCGTGGATAGAGAATACGAACCCCTAAAAACGTATTTTCCTAATGAAGAGGTATCATTCATAGGAGAAGACATTGCGGAATCCTATAACGGTAGGAAAATGTTCTTTGATGAAGCAGCAAACTTCAAAGGAGTTGGCAGTGGAGCAATCCTAATATCAAAAACCGGTCAGCATTATCCGGTGTATGCCAAACTCAGGTTACCCTGCACCAACAATATGGCCGAGTATGAAGCCTGCATCTTAGGACTCAAAAATGGCCATGGACATGAACGTGCAAGAGCTGCCAGTGATTGGAGATTCAGACTTACTTATACATCAGGTACGAGAAGAATGGGCAACCAAGAACTGCAAGATACTCCCGTATCTGCACCACGTACAGGAATTGAGAAAGAGGTTCACAAAGACGGAATTCCAACATGTTCCCAGAATCAAGAATGAGTTTGCCGATGGATTGGCTACCCTATCATCTATGATACAACATCCAGACAAGAATTTCATTGATCCCATTCCAGTGAAAATCCATAGCAGGCAGCTTACTGTGCCCATGTTGAAGTAGAAGCAGACGGAAAGCCTTGGTTTCATGATATCAAGGAATGTTTGGCAAAAGGAGAGTACCTAGAGCTTGCAAATCCTACTCAGAAACGCACACTTCGGAGATTGTCCAACAACTTCTTTCACAGCGGAGGAATCATGTATAGGAGGACTCCCGATTTAGGATTATAAAGATGTGTCGACGCAAAGGAAGAATCCAAGCTACTAGAAGAAATTCATGGTGGGACCTACGGTCCACATATGAACGGTTTTGTCTTAGCAAAAAAGATACTCCAGGCGGGTTACTTTTGGATGACTATGGAAACGGACTGCATACAGTATGTCCAGAAATGGCACCGCTGTCAAATACATGCAGATATGATAAAGGTACCTCCAAATGAGCTTAACACAATAAGCTCACTGTGGCCGTTCGCCGCCTGGGGAATGGACGTTATTGGATCAATCAAGCCTGCCGCTTCCAACGGACACAGGTTCATCCTAGTAGCCATCGACTATTTTACCAAATGGGTCGAAGAAGCATCTTACAAAGCAGTACTAAGAAAGTCGTGGCAGATTTTGTCCGCGACCGCATTTTTTGTCGATTCGGAATTCCAGAGTCAATCATTACTGACAACGGCTCCAACCTCAACAGCGACTTGATGAAAGCTATGTGCGAAACTTTCAAGATCAAACACAAGAATTCCACACCCTATAGACCTCAGATGAATGGAGTTGTAGAAGCCTCCAACAAGAATATCAAGAAGATATTGAGGAAAATGGTAGAGAAGCATAGACAGTGGACGGAGAAGTCTGGTTAAATCTTCTTGCCATGTGGCAACTACCGGGATAGTCACTTAGAAATCTTCTTGCCATGAGGAAAATAGGTTATATCTTATGGGTATAAAATGTGGTCTATTTCTGCATAGTCACTTAGAAATCCTGCTTTAGAACTTCTATTAATAAAGGCCTTAATTGTGTTCGAGTTGTGCTTCTTGTATGTTTACTTGAGGAGGAAAATTGAGCCTTTATCTACTCCTTCATGTTCTTGTTTGTGCAAAGTCCTAATTGTTTTTCTTGTCCCCTTAGAGTTTTCACCTTTAAAAACCTTAGAGGTACGTCTAGAACCACCTATAGGTAGAGGTCCTAACTCCCTCCAGGACCATTAAGAAGGGACGGGTAGCAGCACGCAATAAGAATCCGTGACCAACACTCGCTTTGCATGACAAATAAGGGGATGTAAGGGTAGACATGCATATGATGACCGGTGCGCTAATGCCACGCGTAGCCCCTTTCTAAGGTGTGATTACCGGGCATTGTACTGATGTGATCCTATAGGCTAACCAACCTAGGACACCCCTTTACATTCACAAATATGCTTGGATTGTGCTTCTTATTTTTTCCAAAATCTGGCTTCTCATTAATTGTTTTTCAAACATCTGTGTATTTAAACTTAAATCCCCTACTATTTGAGCCACACTTATTTATTTGCTAATTGTACAAATCCACAAAAACTATTTGGCCGGGAACCACACTAGTGGATCCTAAGGAGTGCCTAACACCTTCCTCTTAGGATAATTTCAAACCCTTACTCTATCTCTGGTTACCAAACGTAGTTATAAATGAACCCTATAGGTGCCCTAACGCACCTTAAATCGTTAGGTGGCGACTCTTCAAAAAATGCTAACCCCTTTCCCAAAAGGAACGAGTTGTCTCAACTAAAAATGTTATGAACCCGATTTCACGAGGAAAAAGGGCGCGCGACAGCAACTACACAAAAGTTATGCTCCCTATTCATGTTGATAATCGTAGGAAAGGCATGCTATGTATTCACAGACCTTATGTTCCATATTAATGTCTTGATCATCATTTAGATAGAGAAGCTGCCCTCCTGGGCAAAATTCTTATAGGTTGTTGTGACTCTTTATTCTGATTCTTCTTTGTTGTCTTGCCATCTTTAGCACTAGCAGTAGGTGATAGATCCCCATCCCTAGCCACCTGTTTGAAATTTTCTTCTGTTGATTCATCATCTCCCTCATCCTCCGTAGGATTTTGTCTCATTAAGTCTTCATCAATTGGTGGTACATTGTGTGTAACTAAATCAGGTAGATGTTGTAGTGGAGTCTTCAGTGGAACATTAAGCTGCAGCTGCATAATTTGATCAGTGCCATATTCCATAGGCACTTCCTCTATTTCCCTAGCTTCTCTTGGAACAATTGCGTGCTCATCATTCTTTTCACTGTTATTCTCCGATCCTACTGTATCATCCCTAACCTTCACATTATCATCAAGTTTGTTCTCCAATTCATACACCAGAACACCATCTACATATGCCAAAATCTTGCCAGTTGCACTAGTGACAGAATTAACTATCGTTGCTTCATCAGGTGACCCTGGCGCCAGGCCTAGCGTTGCCAGCCTAACGCCTGGTGTACCTAGCTTTAGGCCTGGTGTCGCCAGCCTAACGCTTGGGGAGCCTGGCTTTAGGTCTTGCATCGCCAGCCTATCGCCAGGTGGGTTGTTGTCCCTCACTTTGTCTCCTGTTGTCTTGGTCGTGCCTATTTGATCATCCTCTACCTCAACTGCATCACTCCCTACAGCCTTTGTTGAGTTTATCTCATCAAGGTTCTCAAGTTGCCCAGAATCTGCAAATGTTTGAGACGACATATCTTGACATGATTGGTTTGTAGTCACATTGAGTTACCTTAGCTCCTTTTTGCTAGTTCCAAACCTTCTATGAACCCAATAGATTGTGGATTCCTTATTAGCCTTTTCATCAGTACTTTGATCACTAGGAAAAATAGGATTATCCTTAGCTAAGTTCCCATTATGCTGATCTTCCAACACTTCCTTCACTGCTTCCTTCTTCACATGCTTAAGTTCTTATTGATTAATTTCTCCCGCTGGTTTAGTATTAGTAGGATTAGGGCTTGAAGCTCCGGTAGTGAGTTCGTTTTGCTTCTCATAGCCCTTCTTTGATTGTCTTTCCCCATGTTCCTTCTCCTTGCCATTGCTATGATCTTCACCTTTGCCTTCAGTAATTTGTTGAATAGGTTGAAAAACTTTCTCAACCTCTAATGCATTAAACTTATTCTTGGTTGCTACCTCATCAAGTTTGGCCTTCCCTTTACCCTTGTCATCTTCCTTACTTTATTTATTATCAAAATGTGACCCCTATTATCCGGTTGGTATTTGTTCTCCCTTGCTTGTATCCATTCTTTCTTGGCATGATTAGTAGCAGTCTTACCAACCACCATTCCACTTGATAGAACCTTTGTTGAATTTGCAGCTGTACCAACTGCTTTTGTACTCACCACAACTGTCTTCTCCTTGCCTTGATCCTCAACATCTTCGTCAAATCTCTCGTGTAACTCAAGATGAATTATCCAATATTCTGCCTCACTATGCCCTTGTTTCTTGCAAGGCTTGCAATATTTAGGCATATAATCATACTTAATCCTAATCCATTTGAACTCTTCTGGCCCAGATTCATAAGCTTCTTCAACAATCTTAATATGTTTAGGGAAATTACCTAGCAAATTCACTTCCACTTTTACCTTAGCACAACTAGGTCTAGTCCCATTTTGAGTTGCTAGGTCTACATGTAATGGATTACCAACTGCACGAGCTAATAAAAATACACATTCCTTACCAAAGAAATTTGGAGGAAGTTCTGGAAAACTAATCCACGCAATGGCAATTGGAGTCTCTTCATCAGGTGTCCACCATGGATTCCATTTTGTACAATGCATCTGCCACATGTCTGATTAAGCCTTTAAATAAAAAGTTGGCTTTGAGAGAAGATGAACATAATCCTCCAGTAAAGACAGCCTAATTAACACATGATTGTTTTCAATCAAGCCAACTGAAAAATGACCCTTAATCTCATATTGAATTGGAATCACTTTATGTAATTCACCAATAACAGGCTTCCCATATGAGAATTCTCAAGAACTGCAAGTTGAAGCTCTTATTGTACGATGGATTGATTCACTTCTTGTTTCTTCCACTTCACAACTGGTTCTCCATGAAGGAACTCAACCGGTTTCAATGGTAACGTAGCTAGGGTCTGCATGGGCGTATTTGTGATAGTAGGGTTTAATAAATGCGCATAGGTTTTAGGTGGATTAGTGTTTGTATTAGGGTTTGTAGAGGTTGGAAACGGCTGAGGGGGGAGGGAGACAACGGACCAACCTCAGGAGGAGGCTGGCCGCCGGCCGTGGAGGCCATGAAGGGCAGTCGTTGGCGTGCTGTTGATCGCAAGAGAGAGGAGAGAGAAGAGAGCAATTTTTGAAACCCCATTGTAGTTTCTAGGGTAGCCTGATTAACCGGTTCTTTTCGAAGTATTTTCGAAGTATATGAAGGCCTTTAGTTTTATGGCGCCAGTCGGACGTCTCCGAGCCGTGTTAATACGGTCGTAGCCTTTTAGTTCGACCGTAGTCTTTATGTTTGGCCGTAGACTTTGGTCCCCGTGTGCGATGACCTTGGTTTATATATTGAGGGTATGCCTTTTTAGGGGTCTTACAAGTTCGAATATATAGCCTTGGCCTTAATATCAGGGTTATGCCTTTTTAAGGTCTTATAAATTTGAGCACGCCTTGTTGAGGTCTTACAGATTTGATGTTGCCTCGTTGAGGGCTTACGAGCTAGAAGTTGCCTGATCGAGGTCTTATGAATTCGAGTCTTTGATGGCTCGATGAGCTGACTGTTGATGGACAGTCCCCAAGTGTTCGAGGGTTTCTGGCCCTTGAGCCGTCTTATAAGAAAGTAGTGAACTTCTTTGAGGCACAAAGTGTTTTGATAAGTAAAGGGGCTTCCTTAGTTACTTGATATATGTGTACATGTTTTTTGCTTTTGGAGGCATGATTATTTTACATGGACACGGTTCATTTGACCGTTTGGCCCAATACAACATTCTCCCATCGAGGTCCTCCTAGGCATAGTTCGATTTCTTCCGAGAGGTGAGCTCCTGGGGTGATGCCCCCCAGTATTTGAGGTTGATCAAAGAGAGACCTTGAATACTTGATGAGTTCTCCTTAGGTGGCATATGGATGTTGCATCGTTAAAAACCTTGTCGGTAAAACCCATTTAGGATAAAACCCGGTCTAAGGGAAAAAGATCGCAACGCATTCTTTAAAACCCAAGGTCTTTGAGCTAGAGGGTGCTTTGATTCCTTTCAATTGTATACCTGCAATAAGTTAGTACAAAATGTATATAAAAAGGGAGAGGGTTGTACCTTAGCAATGATAGAATTCAAGTCCCGATACATTTTAATTGCTTGCTCCGAGGACGTGGTACGATCCTTTATTCCCTTATTCGGATGTAGCCGAGAATGTCGGTTGTTGTTGCTACTCGACTGTTTGCTTGTCTTTTTGCGTTTTCGATGTAGGTGGTGTCGATGCCGGTGCCATGTCGTGCACCGCGAACATCTCTCTTGCTTTATGCTGCTCCCCGTACACTGCTTTTACTCCATCCTTGGTCGGGAATTTCATCATTTGATGGAGGGTTAATGGCATTTTCCTCATACTGTGTATCCACGACCTTCCAAGTCAGGCAGTGTATCTCATGTCACCTTCGATGACATGAAACTTGGTATCTTGGATTGTACCGGCCACATTTACCGGGAGGATGATCTCCCCTTTCGTTGTCTCGCTTGCCATGTTGAATCCATTGAGGACTCGGGAGGCGGGTATGACCTGGTCGAGCAGTCCGAGCTGCTCCACCACTCTCGACCTGATTATGTTGGCCGAGCTATCTGGATCCACGAGCACACATTTAATTTGAATTTATTCAAAAGAAAAGAAATTACATGTGCATCATTATGAGGCTGAGACAAGGTCTCGATGTCCCCTTCGCTGAATTTGAGATCATCCTCTAGTATGTAACTCCGAGTTCTCTTTTCCCTGGTGATGGATATTTTCCCAGGTCACGGCACGATACTCGACCAAATTTTGTTTTAACTGCTTCGAAGCTACCGAACTTCGTTCGTTCAAGCTCTGCGTGAAGGCCTACACTGCCCAGTCATCGGAGACTGGTGGTAATTCCATTCGCTCCATCTGGAAGCGAGATACAAATTTCCTTAACATCTCGTTTTCTCTCTATTTTATTTTGAAGACATCGGACTTCCTGGTGGTGACCTTAATGGCAACAACATGTGCCATTACAAAAGAGTATGCCATCATGGCAAATAAATCTATTGAATTTGGGGGTAGGCTATGATACCACATCATAGCCCCCTTTGACAGTGTTTCTCCAAATTTTTCCAACAGGACGGACTCAATTTCATCATCTTTTAAGTCGTTCCCTTTTACAGCACAAGTGTAAGCAGTATTGCTCATTGGGGTCCGTGGTCCCTTTATACTTCATGACATCGGGCATTCTAAATTTCTTGGGGATGGGCTTCGGAGCTGCACTTGGTGGGAACACTTTCTATATGAACTTCTTTGAATCCACGCCCTTCAGAATCGGAGGTGCGTCCGGGATCTGATCGACCCTCGAGTTATAAGTCTCCACCTTTTTATCATTAGCCTCTATCTTGTTTTCTCCTGATTTAATCCTTTTGGTGAGGTCCTCGAGCATCTTCATAATAGCGGGGTTTGCTACTTACCCGTTGTTGCTCGACCTCTCTGGCGCCTGCTCGACTCGAGGAGCCGTTTCCGTTGCTACTGTGCTTGGAGTTTTTTGTTGACATTATAGCTGAGCGATAGGCACTTGTTGTGCATGCAACATCTCAAAGATGACTTGAAGGCAAACGTCTCTTTCCTCCCCGTGCACACTTTCATCGATATGAGAGCTTACATCACCATGCACAGCGTTGCGTTAGCTCAAGTCGATGGGGATTCGTGCTGGTGCCGCTCTTGGGTTTTTCGGTGGTACACCGGCATCTGCTGGTGCCACCCCTGGGTTTTGCGGTGGTACAACAGCATCTGCACCGTTCTCTCCATGAAGCCTAATACAATCATTTTTGCATGTATTTTCTGAGTTTGACATTTTGACCTAAAACCAAATGTTCTTGTACAAGAAAAAGTGTGAAGAATAACTTGCATTTTTAGAAAACTAGCACCAAAATAATCACTATCATTTTTAGCTTCACTGTGGGCGCCAAACTGTTTACCTTGAAAATTATAATGACAGTTATATTTGATTTTGTGGTTCTAAAAATACGTGATCTATTTTAATACTAGTTGTTAGGCAATAGATGCTGAGTGTAAATGAAGAGAATAATAAATGCAAACCAAAGATATCACAAACTAAGCCTCGAGCTGACTAGAACAGAGGCTTCGAGGCCTATTTAGAGCAGTTGGCAATGAACTATTGATGAAGAAACAATGATAATGAAGACCTCAAAGATAGCCTTTTGCGGTTAATAATGGACAATAAATGAAGAACAATAAATGAACAATGAAAGAATAATGAAAGAATAAGCAATAAATGTGAAGAACAACTGTTTAAGCAAAGTAAAGGTAATGAATTTAGATTCGCAGGAAGTTCTTCAGAGTAAAGTATTTTGGAATGTAGTGTTTCTGGGAATATTTGAGAGAGGATTCAGTGGCTTATGGGTCTTAGACAGTGTGGTCTTGTGCTTGGGTCTCGTGTAGTGAGCCTAGGTTGAGGAACTGTGGTGCTACAACAAGGGGGAATATCAAGTTGATGATGAATCAGAAGGGAAATTTGATAGATGGAATAGCTTGATAGTAGACCGAATCGGTATGGTAAGGATATGATTAATTCTTCGTATGTGTTCGAGGTAATGAGCCCTTACAAGTATTTTGCAGCAATGCTCTTGGGTTTTGATGGCTTGCTTAGCTTGGTCGAGTTAGAAGGATTTCGTCCTGGCAGTTTAATTTATGCAAACGGAATTGAGAGAGTTCTTGTTGATTTCTACCATGGTTGAAGAGGTGCATTTTCTACGAATATGAGAGACATGGAATGTGTAATGATTTTTCTTCTAGATGGGATCAATGGAAGTTCTTGACTAGTTGAGTACGTAGATGTCTGTGGCTCGGAAGGGAGATAAAAGTTTTCCTGCTATCCTTGGATGGTATGGTATATGCGGTATGTTGTGGAGGATTGAGATGTGCATGTACAAGGTTTCAGTTCATTTCTGAAAAGAAGTTCATAAAACTTCTTAGGCAACGGGTAGGCTCAGATAATCAAGGAAATGGTGCTGCTAATTGGAAGCAAATTGACGAGAGTATATGTCTCAGAAAAAAGGGTAATGTGATTAAACTGGTGATACTTCGGTAGTATTGCGGCATTTTCTTGTTGGATCAACTGGTGGTATTCGGGTTTGCTTGGTGGCACAGGAAATTTTAAAGTATCTATCGTGGAGTGATGGGGTATTTAAGGCGTGGTATGCGTTCGGACGGCAAAATTGGGATCAGGTATGATGATTCGTGTGCTATATGGAGTTGGAGACTGGGAGTTCTCATGTACAGGCTGTGTCGTGGTTGTGGAACGTGTTTATTCGGCACCGTTTAGCGGCAATCGGGATTTGGAGGCTCGAGTGGATCTTTATTTGCTGGTATGTTAGACTTTGGATGTGATGTTGAAATTCAGACTAGTTGTCTTAGTGTTAGGTGATGCTGAACTATTGCGCTGCGGGCTATGCCGGAAATGCCACGGGTTGAGTGGCGAGGTGCATTGGATTATGTTCTTGCAGAGTGGTTTATATTTCAAAGACCCAGTGGACGGCTGGGAAGGATTTCTTTTCTTAATTGGGCCTTCGTGATGGATGTCAGTGCAAAGGTTCCTACCATTGGTTCCGTTCCGGTGTTAAGGGACTTTTCGGATGCGTTTTTTGTGGCCGGGCATGTCGCCAGGCGAGGTTGTGGATTTCGATATTGATTTGGTGCCAGGCACCGTATCGTACGGCTCCGACAGGAGTTATAGTAGTGGAAGGAGCTTGAGGCTTTCTTGGTAATGAGTTCGTTGGTAGGCCGATGTGGATACGTGTTTAGCTTGAGTTGGCTTGGTTGGCCCCGAATTGTATTGTTGAGGGATAGGTTGATTCGATCGTTATTGAGCTTGTTAGTGATCTGACAAGAGCTATGAGTTGCTTTTCGGTGTTGTGAGACGTTATGATTTGTTGGTTATGGGCACATGTGGTGCGGTTCTATTGGGGATTCATAGTGAGAGTTGAGCGGGAAGAGTAATTGGGTGTTGCTCGGTAAATGGAGTATTGGTTATGACCTATCGGGTTGCGTGGCGTATGTTATTTGTTTCACCGTGGGTGTAATGAATTGCTTTGGTTCAAGACATCAAATTGTGCGTGGCTGTCGATTTTGAGCATAGTGACTTGAGGTGTTTCATGTGTAATGGTGTTTGGATAGGATCGCGCATTGTAGCGAGGCCACGTGGAGATATGACCTTTTGGGGTAGATTCAGGTGTTCTATTTCTATGATGTGAGACGGGGTCTCAGCCTTGTGTTGTGATGCTACTGATGAGCTTGAGGTATAGCTCTTTCGTTTGAGTCATTTTTCATGATTTGAGTATGTTCAGACCGTTTCTTATTGGTGCGCGTATTATGCAAGTTGTGGCTTAGGCCTGTATTGAGGTGTCATATCACCAGAGTGGTGTGTTGGATTCGAGGTGATCGTTGGGGTCGCTAATGAATATGAACGGATTTGATTTCAGCCTGTTGGAAGGATAATATCGAGGTTCGGCTCGGAATCTATTGTGGTATTAGTCAAAAGGGAAGTGGCTTCATGAATGGTTGATCTGAAAAATGGCTACGGTTTATTGCGTATTTCATTTATCGTTGGCAGTATATGAAAGTGTTGGAATAAGACCTTAGTTGATAAGAGGTTTTCTACCGGTATTCGGGTGTTGTGGGCAACTGCTCTGAATAGAAGTTATCATTTCGAGTGTTTGGGTTATGTAGTATATCATATGATTGCACCTGAGGTTGCAAGTATGGGTTATTACAGCTGGTTCGGGCTTATTCTGAGTATATATGTGAGGTTCTGATCTTGTGTATGATTTCGGAAAGTGCAATGTGATTCTATGGTTTATGGACTAGATGGATTGTAAAATTTCAGCTATGTTGTGTTATCGGACCTATGCGAGATAGGGTGACGTGGGATCACCCCCGGGTATATGCTTGGTAAGGTCATTCAGCTATTGGTTGGCTTCTAGGACAACTCTGGGTACGCTCGAGGATGAGCGTTTGTTTAAGTTGGGGAGGATGTGACGACCCGACCCGTCGTCTCATGAGAACCGCTATGTTTCCCCCATTTCCTGCTTCGTTATGCTTCATTATCAGTGTCTTGTGTGAACGAGTTGAATTGGGTTGATTTTTGGAAGGAAATGAGACACTTAGTCTCTTTAAGGAAGGCTTGTTTTGGAAAAGTCAACGGGATGTTGACCTATGAGTTAGAGGGCTCGGATGTGGATTCCGACGATTCGGTTAGCTTCGGGGGATGATTTGTGACTTAGGAATGTGATCAGAAGTGATTTTGGAGGTCCAGTGTAGAATTAGGCTTGAATTGGCGAAGTTAGTGTTTTGGCGAATTCCGGTTGATAGGTGAGATTTTGATCAGAGGGTCGGAATGGAATTCTGAGAATTGTTGTAGCTTCGTTAGGTGATTTGGGATGTGTGCGCAAAATTTCAAGTTATTCGGAGGTGATTTGGTTGGGTTTTTGATCAAATGCGTGTTTCGGAAGTTTTAGAAGAACTTAGGCTTGAATCCGATGTAAGTTTGGTGTTTTGATGTTAGTATTGGTGTTTTGAGAGTGCAAATAAGTTTGAATGATCATATGTGACGTGTTAGTATGTTTGTATGCGGTCCCGAAGAGCTCGGGTGAGTTTCAGATAGGTTTGGGCTGCGTTGTGCTCGTTTTTCTTATGCTTCGACGTCGTTTCTTCAAGCATAAATGATATCATATTGAACAAATGAGCTCCGATTATTGTTTTGAATGAAGCATTAGATCCGTATCGTAATTACGGACCCGTAGCAAAAAGAATCGTCGAATTTGGACGTCGTATGAGGATTTTATGGCCATTTTACCAAAGTTGCCCAGATTTTCAGGTTAATGACGAAATTGCCCCTGACGGCGTATTAAAAACCTGCACTATTTGCAAATCTTAAAACCTGCATATCTACTTCATTATAAGGTCAAATTGAGTGATTCAAAAGCCTAAATTCATTAGAATTTCACAAGGAATCCATTGGGAGTAGTAAAACGCGTGAACAGTATACCTATAATGAGCAGGTCGAGTTTTCTTCCAATTTTTGAACGGGAAGAAGCTTCTGAGGCGATTTTTAAGAGAGAAAATCAGTGGGTATCATAGAGGTAAGTGATTTGATTATTAAAACTCGTCTATGGGTGATTATAGACCATAATCAAAGTCTTTAAATCATGAAAAACAGTAGAAAAATAGGATTTTGGGGCCTGAGATTATGAGACCTTTAAGGGTCGATTTGAGGGGTCAAACGGACACCGATTTTGGTGTTCTTTATATGTACGGAATCGGGAGAAGATGAAGAACACTTTTCTGTAAAAAAAATTTGAGTTTCGAAAAGTGGGCCCGGGGCTCGGGTTTTGTCAATTTCGGGATTATTGATGTTTTTTGATTATTTTCGATTGGGTATTGATCTTATAACATAATGTGACGTATTCGTTATGGTTTTGGTCAGATTCGACGCGCGAGGAGGTCGATTTGAGAGGCAAGGGAATAGCGAGCTAGGATTTTGGGCGGCTTGAGGTGAGTAATAGATGTAAATGTTGTTCTGAGGGTTGAAACCCCGTGTTTGCACATCGTAGTGCTATATTGAGGTGACTTGCACGCCGGGTAGCGAGCGTGGGGTAGAGCACCGTTGGGGATTGTGACTTGGTCTGTCCCGGTAGATGAGCATACTGCGTATTTGACAGAAATTCACTTATTATTATTTTAATTGAGCTGCTTGCTATATTTGGGCTTCGTGCCAATCGATTAAATCCTTCAGGGATTGTTATTACTGGTTTCTTAACATTTCTACATATCATTGAACTCAGTCCTAGAATTTAATACTGTTTTGCAAACTCAGCCACTTTTCTCAAACTAGAAACTTAACTAATATTTTTAAATGAAGTTTGGGCTAAATATTTCTATATTAATGTGCTCGAGAGGCTTATGTGATTTTGGACAGAGTATGGGATCGGGCTGCGCGCCGCAGGGGTATGATATTGATATTGATATGAGGCTGAGGGCCTAGTTGATGCCACGATATGGCTTATTATTGCGCTTGGGCCGTAAAAGGCCCCTCCCGGAGTCTGCACACCCCAGTGAGCGCCATCGACGATAAATAAATGGAGCGGGCTGCACGCCGCAGCGGGTACTGGAGAGTACCGGTTTATGTGTTGCATTGCATATTTTGATTGTCATCTACTTATTTATCTGTTGTGATATTTCTATAATTGTTTTCACTGATTTATTGATATTATGCTACTGGGTTCAAGTTGCTGTATTTATAGAATTACTTTGTGCCTATTCAGGATTTCTTATTCTCAGCCTTTATTTATGTTTATTACTCACTGGGTCGGAGTACTCACATTACTCCCTGCACCTTGCGTGCAGATCCAGGTACTACTGAGGCTGAGTGAGGATTTCTCTGCCTAGCATCGTATTTGGGAGATTCAAGGTAGCTGCATTTGACGTTCGCAGTCCTGATCTTCCTTCTATCTTATTTACTTTATTCCGCATTTCTAGAGAATGATATGTAGTAGGTTGATACTCATGTATTAGAGGCTCAGACTTGTGACACTGGATTCTTCGGGTTGTGTAGTAGTAGTATTTCTACTTGGGTGTTCCGCATGTTTTAACTATATTTCAGAGTTTCAGTATTATGATTTAGTAATTATTTGTGTTAATTGAATCATGAACTGCATAAAAAGGGTTAAGGTTGTTAAATTGGTCGGGCTTGCCTAGCAGTGTGTTACTACCGGGGTTGGGGTCGTGACACCCTTTTTATGAACCCTAATTTCACTCGCCCGTTCAAAATTGATTGATTCTTTTCCCATTATTGTAATATTTACCTTGCTGAATCTATTTCCAAAATAAGCATATTTCTGTACTTAGACTTGATTACTTACTTAATGTTTCTGCTACTCCTTTTATGGCAATAATCAGTCTGTCTCTAAACTGATTTCTTTCCTTATTTGAATTTATTACTACCCGTTAAAGGGTGATTCCTTAATTAAAGGGAGTCACTTGGGTAATTGATTCTGACTGGAGATTGTTTCTATATTTTTATTAAAACTTTACTTATTACCTTCCTTCAATCGTTTTTTAAAAAAAAGCTATTAATATCGTGAACCCCTCTTCTTTCAAGACGAACACAAGGAACGAAATATTTGAGTTCAGAACACAGACTTCACTCAAAACTCTCTCTCTTTTTCTCTGTTACTACTTGTGTTGCTGCCTTGTCTAGCTGGCTGAAAGCCAAGGCTAGGCTGTGGAAATTTGCTTACGTTTCTTTCTGCATTTGCTTCTTTACTGGTATGTTCTAATTAATTTTCCAGCACTAACAACAACATGTTTTTTTACTATCTCCTTCACTCTTGCCTATTTCCTACTTGTGTTTAATCAAGTTCCATTACTGAGCATGCCGTAATCTGCCCCTTTTTCTTCTGAATTAATGTTTTCTTATGTATGAACTCTGTCAGTCACTTATTATGACTTATGAATCCCAAACCCCCATATCCCATATGTGTTTGTATTCCTCGGTTGGTTTGGGGGCATGTCAGCATTAGACATTGCTATGCATAACCCAAACCTGACCCTCCTTGGGGTCATAACCTTCATATCCCCTCTATGTGTTGTATTCTCTGGTTGGTTCATGGGTATGCCAGCACCATCTATTGCTGTGCATGTCCAAACCTGACCCTTCCTAGGGTCATATGCTCCCTGCAATGTATTCCCAAACCCTTGACCCCTTTGTATGAAAATGCTGATTGTTAGCTTTACTACTACTGTTTTATACCCTTACCCCTCTCTATTCCCCACTTAGTTTTAAATCTCTGTTTCTGCACTTCCACTATACTCTTAGACTTAGGTTCTGCCCCTCTTGTGTGAGCCCTGCCTTGGGACCCATGAGCTCCCTCTGAACTTGGACACAAAGGGCTGGCCTTTCCACACTGCACTCATCTCTATTTGATTATGCAAACTTGGGTGTAAGCACTGCCCGGGGTCCCTTGAGACCCTTAGGGAACTTTGACACACCCAGGTCTGAGAAAGGTTTTGAAACAAGTGGCATTTGAGGTGTTTTTGTTCCATAACTCAGAGAGGAAGTCAGAATCAGGCTTCTTATGGTTGTAATTTCTTATTTTACATTTTTTGATATAATTCAGCAATTAGTCTGTAATAATTTTTAAACATTTGGGGGTTGGTTAGTGAAAAGGGGCTGGGAAATTATGCATGCTTAACTATTAGAAGGGTAGGGAACATGCCTATAGGACCTGTTTTCTGTATGATTAACTCAGTATTTAGATAATATGCCTATAGGACATGTCTTTAATGTCTGCATGTTTAACTCTTCATTTAGAGAACCTTTCTATAGGACCTGTTTTAAATTCTGCATTTAGATAACATGCCTATAGGATTTGTCTTAAATATTGCATGTTTATTACCACACTTAGAAACCATGCTCTTAGGATCTAATTGGTTATAATCCGACATCCTGTCCAATAAATCAGTACGTTTTCATAGAAATCATGCCTATAGGAATTTCAAATAAATCCTGCCTGCTTCGTTTCACATTCAACTAGATACCATGTCTATAAGAATTAAAATCGGCAGTACTAGGTATCATGTCTACAGGAATTAAAATCAGCAATACTAGATATCAATGTCTATAAAATCTGAAACTAGTCTAGTCTAAAATCAATTCGACTCTCTCACTGTTCTGAACTAATTTTCAACGACTCTCTCTCTCTCTCTCTCTCTCTCTCTCTCTCTCTCTCTCTTCTTGTTAATACGATTTAGAAAGCATGCCTATAGGATCATAAATCGCTCGTTTTAATCGTTACTGCTTTGCCACATTCCGAATCAGTAGTAGATACCATGTTTATAGGATCTCGCCCAAACACCTAGGCAAGCCTTAGGTGATAACAATAACAAAACTAAAACTGCCTTTGTTAATCAATAATTGCTACAACCAGCAGGCAGGCCTGATTCAGACTTCTTATCTGAGTTATGTAATAAATTGGTCTGCTTCAACAACTTAAATTCCCTTGCCTTAATACTTTAGATCCAGACCCTGATTGTGTTTGAGTCATGCTATTTATGTGTTTTCTTGAGGAGGTATACATGAGCCATTTAGTTGTTTACGTGCTTCCCATTAACGTGCAGTCCTATGTGTTTCTGTATGTCGCCTTAGCTTTTTCACCTTTTGAAACCTCAAAGTCAGCCTAATATCCCTCCCCTTTAGGAATAGTAGTCCTAAGTTCCTCTGGGACTGATAGGAATTGGACGGGTAATAGCATGCAATAGTGGACGAGAACAATCCACGCTTTAATACCTCGACGGGGTGGGAAGGGTAGATATGGATATGATGACAGGTGCGCTAATGCCACGTGTAGCCCCTCTTTAGAGGAGTGATTACCGGGCATTGCATTGATGTGATCCATATTATAAATAAACCTAGGACCCCCTTTATATTCGTTAGCATGCTTAGTTATAACTCTTTCGAACTTTGTTTTACATTTATCATTTCCAAGCAATTGTGTATTAAAATCCCCTCTTGTTTGAGCCTTATGTGTTTTCTTGTAATTGCACAAATTCAGAAAAAAGTATTTGGCCGGGAACCACACTAGTGGATCCTGAGGGGTGCCGAGCACCTTCCCCTGAGGATAATTTCAAGCCCTTACCCTATCTCTGGTTATCAAACAAACTTAGAACTGAACTTTATAGGTGTCCTAATGCACTTTAAATCATTAGGTGGCGACTCTTCAAATACAAAACCCAGTTCCTAAAAGGAATGAGCTGTCCTATACCCAAAGTGTCATAAACCCGATTTTCCGATGCAAAGAGGGAAAAAGGGGGCGCGACAGCATGGCGACTCTGATGGGAAATTAGGCTTTTGCCATTTCAGATTGTTCTTGTGAATTTGCACCTTCCCTTTATATGCAATTACATGTTTAAATTCCTTTAAGCGTTTAATTTCTTTTCGAAGGCAAAACTGACTTATCTTCTTCGTTTCTTTCCTTTATTACTGCTTCAAATTTTAAAACTGTTGTATTTACTGCTTTCTTAACATGCAAATACGTGCCAACATGCTTTTAATTATTGTATAATCATGCTCAACATCATACTCCACTCGTGCCAAACAAATACCATAGCAACGCTAATAATGAGTGGTTGCGCTCTTCCTATATTATTACCCCCTAAATTCGGAAAGCATATTTGCAGTAAAACCAGTCGATCAGCGGTGCAGTCGACGGTTCCGTGCCTTCCCCCTTGAGTTGTCCACTCAAGGGTACCAGTCTAAAACCCCATAGAAACCTTACTCTGTTTAAACTGTGCATGCATCATGGTTAAACCTAGCCTGATCAGTTATGTTGTCCACATAATGATCCTTAAAGATAGCCTTGTCCAAAGTCCACTAGGCTTCCCTAAACCCAAAACGGACGTCGTCACGTTCTGTGAATTTATTTGGAGAACTAAATGCTTCATGCTAATCATTGATATTAAATAGTCGAGTCCGGTGGGAGAAGGGTCTAACCATATTTGCCTTGCAGAAATATGAGGCACGAAGTCCCCAGATTCAGCATGGTCACCAACATCCACCCAAGACTGCTAGGCTGGTGGAAAGATCTACACTCTAGTGATCAAACTCTCCTCAGAAAGTATCTGGGAAACCTACCATCCCTCCTGGAGATCCAACCCAATAACATGATCATAGAAGCTGCCACATTGTTTTGGGATTGTGAAAGGTCCGTAGCATACTTGTTGCTGGGACTTCGCGAGTTGGGGAGGCTGTTCGAAGGAGCCAAGGATGCTGAATCTGGGGAAGGTCCTTCTGGGACCAAGTAGATAGGAGTTTATCTTTTTCGCTTTAAAATGTAATAAGGCCAATGGCCATTAGTGATTTTTCATTTCCTATTTATTTAGTGCCGATTTTATATCGTCTTACTTTTTATCAATGAGATGAGGCATTTAGCATTCTGAGTTCTCCAAATCAACTTGTCGCTAGGCCCACCTCGGGCACAACAAGGTCTTAGGACACACTTTACATTCCTGCACTGTGTGTTTAAGTATTGCAATACTTTTTATGATCCTCACTAACTTGTTTACCTTTTTGTTTTATTTTTTGTTTTGTTATTCCCTTCCCCAAAGGTTAGTTCGTGCACTTTGGCAACGCCATCTTATTCCACAAGATCCAGAGGGGCACATCTCAACAATTGGACCATCAGGACCACTAGAGCCCGACGAGCCTCGGGATAGCAAGGCTAAAACGAGCACCATTCACTGTTTTATTTATTAAATGGTTTTCTTTCCGTATTTTTCAATTTTCGCAATAAGATCTTCAATGTTCGAAACAATTATTCAATTTATCAAAGCATGTTTGATTTTTTCCATTGAATTAATATTTATTTCTATCATTTTCCTCCTTACTTTACCTATACAACATTACTATTACTTATCTTGATGAACCAACGACTGTGACATGCAATGAGACAACGCAACAAACGGACATTGATTCAGAAGAAGATGACATACCTGAAGAGATCGTCAAAGAAGTTGAGAACTTTGAGAACAGACCTAAATCTAACCTGGACGAAACAGAAATGGTTAATTTGGGAGATGAAGAAAACGTCAAGGAAACACGAATCAGCGTTCACTTGTCGCCATCAGAAAAGAAGGAATACACCGAATTTCTAAAGGAATATGAGGACATATTCGCCTGGTCGTATGATGACATGACCGGTCTATGTACATCTATTGTGGCCCATAAACTGCCAACTGACCCGACATGTCCGCCGGTAAAGCAGAGCTCGGGAAGTTCAAGCCTGATATGAGTTTGAAAATCAAGGAAGAAGTCACTAAGCAAGTCAAAGCTTAGGTTCTCAGGGTGGTTGAGTACCCGACATGGTTAGCCAACGTTGTACCAGTACCAAAGAAGGACGAGAAGGTAAGTGACACGACCCAAAATCTACGAAGGGTCGTGGTGGCGCCGGACACCGCAATCAGGCAAGCCAACTGAAATACTTAATTAAATTCTTGTTTTAATAATTTTGAAAATTCTTCTTTTATGCGATTAAAACAATACTCAATATATTCCTCCGAATGAATAATGAAATATTTAAACAACTTTTTAAAATTTCTGAATAAACTCAAATACATCCCAGAACCCGGTGTCACAAGTACATGAGATATTTGTAAGAAATAATGTAATACAACAATCGTCCGGAATACAATATTGGACAGAAATAAATACAGAAAAGCTGAAAGAGACTCTGCTGGCTGTGGGTCGCCTCGAGAAGTGCAGCTCACCTAAGTCTCCGTATCAACCGTGCTGCTACACCAGTAGGCCACTAGAGATGCATATGCCTGTGCAACAAAAATGCACAGAAGTGTAGTATGAGTATGAAAATAATGTGTACCCAATGAGTACCCCGTCTAATCTCGAAGAAGTAGAGACGAGATGGTCAACTTCGACACTTACTAATGGTCCAATAATGATTTATCCAATATATTACATCGTGGATTTTTATAAACATAATTATAATTCAATGGGTTGAAACAAATAAACAATTATTTCTTTTATAGGAAAATATTCCTTCTCATCATTTATACGTATATTCTTAAGCCGGAAAGAGGTAGCAACAACTTCGATAAGTTTCAAGGCAAGCAATACAAGCATGCGCAAATCACGCCGAGGTCGACAGCCCGCTCCAACAGAAATGTAAACTGTGCACTGTCGAGGGTCGAACGGCGCGAACCATAGATGCATCTATTTAATCTGCCGAGGCGTTCGGCCCGCTCCAAAATTTTAACACACACAAACACTCAATCAAAAGTCCACACGGAGCAATTATCCAAAGAAAGTCAATCCTCTTTTAACAATTAAGAAAAAATAAAGTTTAATCCTTTTAGAAATTTATTTACTAATTCAATGTGATTTAAGCAATTCAAGCTGTCAATAAGTTCACAAATAATCCAAGTATAACATGCTCTTGGGTCCTAAACTACCCGGACAATAGCATAATAGTAGTTACGCACGGACTCTCGTCACCTCGTGCGCATGTAGCCCCCACAAATAGGAGCACATAACCAATTATTTTACATATGGGGACAATTCCATCTTACAAGGTTAGAAAGGAGACTCACCTTGCTCCGAAGATCCATAACCGGCATTTCGCGCCCTTCCGAAGACTCGAATCGATGCACAACACTCCAAAACTAGCCAATAATTATGTAAACCCATTAATATATGCTAAGGTACTCATTATAATCCAATTTATAACGATTCCTAACCCCGGTCGAAAAGTTGACAAAAACGCCCTCGGACCCACGTGCCCGGAATTCGAAATTTTTCGAAGATAAAGTTTACCCATGAACTCACGAACTCAAATATATGATTTTCTCTTAATTCCATACTCCAAATCGTGGTCAAAATTCAAGAATACTAATTTTCTAGGTTTTCCCTCAAACCCCAAGTTTTCTACCAATTTCCATGTCTAAATCCAAATATAAACCTTGTATTTAATTCAAAACTAGCATAAATTACTTACCTCATGATAAATGACGGAACCCCCTCTTCAAAAGCTCCAAAAATCTCCCAAAATCGCCCAAGAACCGAGCTCCAAAAATTCCCAAACGAAATGGCAAAGTGACTGATCTTTGTGACTAAATGCTTCTGCCCATCCGTCACTAAAGGCCATTTTCGTCGCTAAAAGTCGTCACTAAAAGTCCACTAAGACAGCTTTACTAGCCCTTATTCAATTGATCATAACTTTCCTTACGAATGTCGAAATGATGAACAGTGTAATGTTGTGAAAACTAGAATGCAAGAGCTACAACTTTCGCGTTTTGCACATTTTCGGATCTCTTATAGATTTCTAGATATAAGCTTCCAAAATAGGCTCCTCGCATCAGAAATTTCTGGGAAATTGCAAAACAGCTTTACCAGCCTTCATTTAGTCGACCATAAATTTCTGTACAAATATCCAAATGATGAACGGTTTCTTTGTGTGGAAACTATAATGCAAGGGCTACAACTTTCATGTTTTGTAAATTTTCAGAATACTTATAGATTTCGAGATATAAGCTTCCAAAGTAGCCTCCTCGATTGCACCATTTCTGTCCAAACAACAGCTGCAGCAGATTTTCTGCAGTTTTTAAAATTCCGAAATCGATCCGAAACCACCCCGAAACACACCCGAGGCCTCCGGGGCCCCGTCCAATCACACACACCAGTCCCATAACACATTACGGACTTGCTCGGGGCCTCAAATCATATCAAACAACACTAAAACCATGATTCACACTCCAATTCAAGCTTTATGAACTTTGAAATTTCAAACTTCTACATTCGATGTCGAAACCTATCAAATCACGTCCGATTGATCTCAAATTTTGCACACAAGTCACATTCGATACTACGGACCTACTCCAACTTTCGGAAATGAATTCTGACCCCGATATCAAAAATTCGAACTCTCGATCAAACTTCTCAAAAACCTTCAAATTTTTATTTTTAGCCAAATGGCTCCAAAATGACCTACGGACCTCCGAATTCACTTCCGATCGCGCTCGCAACTCCAGAATCACCATACGGAGCTACTCCCAGACTCGGAATCCCAAACGGACATCGATAACACTGAAATGCACTTCAAGCCAAACTTATGAAATTTCTTCTAAAATGCTAATTTTCACAATAGGTGCCAAAACGCTCCCGGGTCATCCGAAACCCGATCTAGGCATACGCCCAAGTCCGAAATCATCATACGAACCTGCCTGAACCTTCAGATCCTGATTCCGAGGTCGTTTTCTCAAAAATCCAATCCTAGTTAATTCTTTCAACTTTAAGCTTCCGAAATGAGAATTCTCTTTCCTAATCAACTTTGAACTTCCCGAAGTTTAATTCCGACCATGCATACAAGTTATAATACCTGAAATGAAGCTGCTCATGGCCTCAGACTGCGGAATGCCGCGCTAGAGCTTAAAATGACCGGTCGGGTCGTTACATTCTCTCCCACTTAAACATACGTTCATCCTCGAACGTGATGAGAACTACACTGAAGTAGTCTGAAATCACTGTTTAACACCTCATGCACCTTCCCATGCTACCATAACTCAGTTGAGCGTATTAGCTCAATCTATTTTGAAGATATTCCCTTTTATTCAAGCAAATAAGCCTTAGAGCGCAATTCCAACATCCGGAATTCTATGCCAGACCTATTTCCAACATACACTCACCATAACAATAACTACACACAGCACCAAAACATGACTGCGTACCTTAGTTGAATTCACACCTTGCACCATTTTACTCATAGGACCACGATAACATTCTCTGATCAATTTAGTCGAAATTCCATAACTCTGATGCTCCCATTGCACCTCATGACCTACATAGGTCTTGCTCTAACTCTACCAATATCTCCACGACGGAAGAGATGTGTAGAGATCCATAACTAACTGTCGAATCAACAATTCATTGGGTCTATACTCCTGACAGGAGCCATCACCTCATTCTGAACCAAATAATGGTCTTTGCTCCTTAATATACTTCATATAATCCGACTGCACTGTTCCTAGATCCAATAACCTCGTCTCACTCCGTACGAACTGCTCAGGCAGTAAGCCACCCCGGACATGATCAAAAGCCTCATATGATGCCACAATGTGCCAATAGGCTACCAATTAGAATGCGATACAAAAAGGAAAATGAACTCTGAAAAGGAATTTCAATTACCCCGCTCGCGAATCATACATGCGACGCGGGCGCACAACTAATATGAGCTTCTTTCAGAAAATAGGGAACAGAACACAATAAACAGATATGGGGAACTATACTGAACATCACACTGTTGCGGCGCGCAACCCGATCCAAGCAACGTAACCATGGCGGCGTGCCACCCTATCCACACAACATAACCATGGCGGCGTGCCACCTGATCCAAATAACATACTCATGGCGGCGTGCCACCCGATCCACACATGGAACTCACATAAGGAGATGTACATCGAGCTAAATTGCCCATTACAACAAAATACCAAATATCGGTCATAAACACACTAAGTGTATAATACCATTCCCTGGGAGACATATAACGCCATAATCCACAAACTCGAGCACAATTGAGGTGCGATATACGATCTGAATTTCGAGAGCCATCCTGCTCATATGACATCATCTCTACGCATAACCTCAACACATCAGAAAATCATCGAGCCGTTCACAACTCACACAGCACAATATAGCATTACATGAAATGACTGGCGACGAAATAATAACCCGACTACTCTTCCATAAGGATAGCATTGCTGAAATGAACACATTTGGCCTAATAGAAAGCCCATACTCATATTTAGATCCATCTGCAGACCTCAAGCTAATTCTAATCACACTGAACTAAGCTAATGACCTTTCAAAGGTGCATAATAACTCTCTTTTACTCATAATACACAAGAACAAACATCATAACCGGAGTAATCCTCCGCAGTCCACAACCCAATAAACCGTGTGCCCTCCAGGAATCAACTCTCAATTTAACGACATCCCTACAATCTTCATATTTGATTTAACTTTTCAATCAATCAAGTGGCTACATGCCACACTAGTACAACCTTCCCGTGGGGCACGCTCCCATAACCTTCCGTAACAGATAACAGGTCTGTACATCCAAACCACCAGCTGCACTAACGCTGAAAAGCGATCAAGAAACCAGGATGCAAAGCCTCCTTCACTAAACAACGATCTCAGGTGACGCTTAGGACAATACCAACTTACTTTAAACATCCAACCCATTTCTTGCTCATCCTAGCTCGTGACATCCTCGTCACCACCGAACTGCAACCTTGATCCCCACTCCAAATTCCATACCACTCGCTGCACCCAACACGCCAACATGCGATAGAACACGATTTTCGTCATATCTCCGAAACCATTAATAGGTTAACACTTCATCATATAAGAACTTTTCACTTAACTCACTTCAAGAGAACCATTGTATCACACAGGTGAATTCTCATAACCGAAGAATATGCAAATCTCTAAGTAGTAGTCTAAGCCACCATAGCCCTTCCGGAATCCGCTTCCACATAACAAGCCATAACAGTAGAATGCTTCTGAATAACATCAATTACGGCGGCTGGCAAGCCTCATATGTACCATCACAAATTATTTGCATAACTTGATCACGCGGAAGGAACTGATCACTACCATCAATATGCCAATTCAACCATGGTTAGCCAATCCATCTTCATCCAATTTATCCTTGATTGCCATCAAAATAATAATAACTCCATTCAACACTTACCACACTCTATCCGCACTCATCTCGAGTGACCTTGAATCATGAGACCATGTTGTCTCAAATCCCATGAACCATCTCATACCTCCCAAATGCTACACTGCAAGTCAAAACATCATAGAACATTCTTAGCCTCTTCTCATAATACAAGCTTGACTCTTAACCGTACCTATAGGCTCGAAATCGTTAGGCACCACATTTTACCCCTTTGAATCCATTAGGACCGTTGTTGAGAGCCACCTGCTCTGACTTGGCCTCGAATATAATCAACTTCATGAATCTTCTAGCACATGATACCCTCTCGACNNNTGCCTCGACACGTAGGCAAACATCCACCATCGTAAAAATACCGCGGAACAATCGTTCATAGCAGTCATGGCAACTTGCACCTAGCCTCAGAGCTCTCAGAAATACCGCTACTAAGCTGAAACAATAGAATATCCTTCCACAAGGCGACGATAATAGTCCCATCAACTATACCGGGAGAAACATCCTGCACCACATCTGTAGTACCATTACAATTCTACATTTCTCAATTTACAACAAGCGATTCACGTCGCGTATGATTGAGTAGGAAAGAAACAAAGGCATAAGCCTCACAGGAATCAAATCGCATGATAAGGAATCAAGAAGGGAAGTACTCCTAACAGCCATGTAGCCTCCCGAAGATAAGTACAGATGTCTCCGTACCGATCCGTGAGACTCTACTAGACTTGCTCATGACTTGTGAGACCTAAGGGAACCTAGTGCTCTGATACCATGTTGACACGACCCAAAATCTACTAAGGGTCGTGGTGGCGCCGGACACCGCAGTCAGGCAAGCCAACTGAAATACTTAATTAAATTCTTGTTTTAATAATTTTGAAAATTCTTCTTTTATGCGATTAAAACAATACTCAGTATATTCCTTCGAATGAGTAATGAAATATTTAAACAACTTTTTAAAATTTCTGAATAAACCCAAATACATCCCAGAACCCGGTGTCACAAGTATATGAGCAATTTCTAAGAAATAATGTAATACAATAATCGTCCGGAATACAATATTGGACAGAAATAAATATAGAAAAGCTAAAAGAGACTCTGCTGGCTGCGGGTCGCCTCGATAAGTGCAGCTCACCTAAGTCTCCGTATCAACCGTGCTGCTACGCCCAATAGGCCACTAGAGATGCATATGCTTGTGCAACAAAAATGCACAGAAGTGTAGTATGAGTACGAAAACAACGTGTACCCAATGAGTACCCTGTCTAATCTCGAAGAAGTAGAGACAAGATGGTCAACTTCGACACTTACTAATGGTCCAATAATGATTTATCCAATATATTACATCGTGGATTTTTATAAACATGATTATAATTCAATGGGTTGAAACAAATAAACAATTATTTCTTTTATAGGAAAATATTCCTTCTCATCATTTATACATATATTCTTAAGCCGGAAAGAGGTAGCAACAACTTCGATAAGTTTCAAGGAAAGCAATACAAGCATGCGCAAATCACGCCGAGGTCGACGGCCCGCTCCAACAGAAATGTAAACTGTGCACTGCCGAGGGTCGAACGGCGCGAACCATAGATGCATCTATTTAATCTGCCGAGGCGTTCGGCCCGCTCCAAAATTTGAACACACACAGACAGTCAATTAAGAGTCCACACGAAGCAATTATCCAAAGAAAGTCAATCCTCTTTTAACCAATTAACAAAAAAATAAAGTTTAATCCTTTTAGAAATTTATTTACTAATTAATTGTGATTTAAGCAATTCAAGCTGTCAATAAGTTCACAAATAATCCAAGTATAACATGCTCTTGGGTCCTAAACTACCCGGACAATAGCATAATAGTAGCTACGCACGGACTCTCGTCACCTCGTGCGCACGTAGCCCCCACAAATAGGAGCACATAACCAATTATTTTATCTATGGGGACAATTCCGTCTTACAAGGTTAGAAAGGAGACTCACCTTGCTCCGAAGATCCATAACCAGCATTCCGCGACTTTCCGAAGACTCGAATCGATGCACAACGCTCCAAAACTAGCCAATAATTATGTAAACCCATTAATATATGCTAAGGTACTCATTATAATCCAATTTACAATGATTCCTAGCCCCGACAGAAAAGTTGACAAAAACGACCTCGGACCCACGTGCCCGGAATCCGAAATTTTTCGAAGATAAAGTTTACCCATGAACTCACGAACTCAAATATATGATTTTCTCTTAATTCCATACTCAAAATCGTGGTGAAAATTCAAGAATACTAATTTTCTAGATTTTCCCTCAAACCCCAAGTTTTCTATCAATTTCCATGTCTAAATCCAAATATAAACCTTGTATTTAATTCAAAACTAGCATAAATTACTTACCTCATGATAAATGACGGAACCCCCTCTTCAAAAGCTCCAAAAATCGCCCAAGAACCGAGCTCCAAAAATTCCAAAACGAAATGGTAAAGTGACTGATCTTTGCGATTAAATGCTTCTGCCCATCCGTCACTAAAGGCCATTTTCGTCGCTAAAAGTCGTCACTAAAAGTCCACTAAGACAGCTTTACTAGCCCTTATTCAATTGATCATAACTTTCCTTACGAATGTCGAAATGATGAACAGTGTAATGTTGTGAAAACTAGAATGCAAGAGCTACAACTTTCGTGTTTTGCACATTTTCGGATCTCTTATAGATTTCTAGATATAAGCTTCCAAAATAGGCTCCTCGCATCAGAAATTTCTGGGAAATTGCAAAACAGCTTTACCAGCCTTCATTCAATCGAGCATAACTTTCTGTACAAATAACCAAATGATGAACGGTTTCTCTGTGTGGAAACTATAATGCAAGGGCTACAACTTTCATGTTTTGCAACTTTTCAGAATACTTATAGATTTCGAGATATAAGCTTCCAAAGTAGCCTCCTCGATTGCACCATTTCTGTCCAAACAACAGCTGCAGCAGATTTTCTGCAGTTTTTAAAATTCCGAAATCGATCCGAAACCACCCCGAAACACACCCGAGGCTTCCGGTGCCCCGTCCAATCACACAAACCAGTCCCATAACACATTACGGACTTGCTCGGGGCCTCAAATCATATCAAACAACACTAAAACCATGATTCACACTCCAATTCAAGCTTTATGAACTTTGAAATTTCAAACTTCTACTTTCGATGTCGAAACCTATCAAATCACGTCCGATTGATCTCAAATTTTGCACACAAGTCACATTCGATATTACGGACCTAGTCCAACTTCCGGAATTGGATTCTGACCCCGATATCAAAAAGTCAAACTCTCGGTCAAAATTCTCAAAAACCTTCAAATTTCTATTTTTGGCCAAATGGCTCCAAAATGACCTACGGACCTCCGAATTCACTTCCGATCGCGCTCCCAACTCCAGAATCACCATACGGAGCTACTCCCAGACTCGAAATCCCAAACGGACATCGACAACACTGAAATGCACTTCAAGCCAAACTTATGAAATTTCTTCCAAAATGCTAATTTTCACAATAGGCGCCAAAACGCTCCCAGGTCATCTGAAACCCGATCCAGGCATACCCCCAAGTCCGATATCATCATACGAACCTGCCGGAAGCTTCAGATTCTAATTCCGATGTCGTTTACTCAAAAATCCAATCCTAGTTAATTCTCTCAACTTTAAGCTTCCGAAATGAGAATTCTCTTTCCAAATCAACTTTGAACTTTCCAAAATTCAATTCCGACCACGCATACAAGTCATAATACCTGAAATGAAGCTGCTCATAGCCTCAGACTGCGGAATGCCATGCTAGAGCTTAAAATGACCGGTCGGGTCGTTACAGTAAGAGTCTGTGTCGACTATCAGGATCTCGACCGGGCCAGTCCGAAAGATGACTTCCATTTGCCGAACATACATATCTTGATCGACAATTGCGCCAAGCATGAGCTACAGTCATTCGTAGGTTGCTTCGCTGGATATCATCAGATCTGGATGGATGAGGAAGACGCTGAGAAAATGGCTTTCATTACGCCATGGGGAATGTATTGTTACAAAATGATGCCGTTCGGCCTGAAGAATGCAGGGGCCACCTACATGAGGGCCATGACTGCCATTTTTCATGACATGATACATAAGGAAATTGAGGTATATGTGGATGATGTTATCATCAAGTCCAAGAAAGCCACTGATCACATGGAAGATTTGAGAAAGTTCTTCAATAGACTGCGAAGGTACAACCTAAAACTAAATCCCGCAAAGTGTGCATTTGGGGTACCCGCTGGAAAATTGCTGGGGTTTATTGTGAGTCGCCGAGGAATAGAACTGGATCCATCAAAGGTCAAAGCCATTCAGTAACTACCACTGCCAAAGAACAAGAAGGATGTGATGAGTTTCTTGGGAAGACTTAACTATATCAGCCGGTTCATAGCACAGCCTACACTCATCTGTGAGCCAATCTTTAAGATGTTGAAGAAGGACGCCGATACTAAATGGACCAATGACTTCCAAAAGGCCTTCGAAAGAATCAAGGAATACCTGTCAACACCGCCAGTCTTGGTCCCGCCCGAGCCAGGTAGACCTTTATTACTCTACCTCGCAGTATTGGATGGAGCTTTTGGTTGCATTCTGGTGCAGCACGATGAAACGGGTAGGACGGAGCATGCCATCTATTACCTCAGTAAGAAGTTCACCCCGTACGAGGCCCTGTATTCTCTGCTAGAACGCACCTGTTGTGCTTTGACTTGGGTAGCTCAGAAGCTGAGGCATTATTTCTGTGCCTATTCCACATATCTCATCTCAAGGATGGATCCTTTAAAGTTCATCTTTGAGAAGCCCATGCCCACTGGCAAGCTAGCCAAGTGGCAAATCTTGTTGAGTGAATTCGACATAGTTTACATGACTCAAAAGGCGGTCAAAGGACAAGCACTAGCAGACCACCTTGCTGAGAACCCCGTGGATGGAGAATATGAACCTTTGAAAACATATTTTCCCGATGAAGAGGTATCATTCATAGGAGAAGACATTGCAGAATCCTATGACGGTTGGAGAATGTTCTTTGATGGAGCAGCAAACTTCAAAGGAGTTGGCATAAGAGCAATCTTGGTATCAGAAACTGGTAAGCATTATCCGGTGTCTGCCAAACTCAGGTTCCCCTTGCACCAACAATATAGCCGAGTATGAAGCATGCATCTTAGGGCACAAGATGGCCATTGACATGAACATTCAAGAGTAGCTAGTGACTGGGGATTCAGACCTACTCATACATCAGGTGCGTGAAGAATGGGCAACCAAGAACTCCAAGATACTCCCGTATTTGCACCATGTACAGGAATTAAGAAAGAGGTTCACGAGGACGGAATTCCAACATGTTCCCAGAATCCAGAATGAGTTTGTCGATGCATTGGCTACCCTATAATCTATGATACAACATCCAGATAAGAATTTCATTGATCCCACTCCAGTAAAAATTCATAATCAGCCAACTTACTGTGCCTATGTTGAAGAGGAAGCAGGCGGAAAGCCTTGGTTTCATGATATCAAGGAATATTTGGCAAAAAGAGAATACCCGGAGCTTGCCAATCATACTCAGAAATGCACACTTCGGAGATTGTCCAACAACTTCTTTCACAGCGGAGGAATCCTGTATAGGAGGACTCCTGATTTGGGATTACTAAGGTGTGTCGACGCAAAGGAAGCATCCAAGCTGCTAGAGGAAATTCATGCTGGGACCTGTGGTCCACATATGAACGGTTTTGTCTTAGCAAAGAAGATACTCCGGGCTGGTTACTTTTGGATGACTATGGAAACAGACTGCATCCAGTATGTACGAAAATGCCACCGTTGTCAAATACATGCAGACATGATAAAGGTGCCTCCAAATGAGCTTATTGCAATAAGCTCACCGTGGCAGTTCGTCGCTTGGGGAATGGATGTTATTGGACTAGTCGAGCCTGCCACTTCGAACGGGCACAGGTTTATTCTAGTAGCAATCGACTATTTCACCAAATGGGTCGAAGCAGCATCTTACAGAGAAGTGACTAAGAAAGTCGTGGCAGACTTTGTCTGCGGCCGAATTGTTTGTCGATCCGGTATTCCAGAGTCAATCATTACGGATAATGGCTCCAACCTCAACAGCGACTTGATGAAAACCATGTGTGAGACTTTCAAGATCAGACACAAATTCCACAGCCTACAGGCCTCAAATGAATGGAGCCGTAGAAGCCGCCAATAAGAATATCAAAAAAATATTAAGGAAAATGATAGAGAAGCATAAACAGTGGCACGAGAAGTTATCATTTGCTCTATTAGGGTATCGCACCATAGTCCGCACATCAACTGGAGCAACCCCTATATGCTGGTTTATGGTACAAAAGTCATCATTCCCGCCGAAGTAGAAATTCCTTCCTTGAGGATCATACAGGAAGCTGAGTTCAACAATGCAGAGTGGGTAAAGCGTCGTTACGAGCAACTAGCCCTTATAAATGGAAAGAGAATGAATACAGTCTGCCATGGTCAGCTCTATTAGAACCGAATGTCCAGAGCCTTCAACAAAAGACTCAAGCCAAGACAGTTCACACTGGGGAAAATGGTGTTGAAGAAAATTTTTCCGCATCAAGCCAAAGCCAAAGGGTAGTTCTCTCCCAACTGGCAGGGTCTATACATGGTTCACCGGGTTCTGATAGGAGGAGTCCTCGTACTTGCAGAAATAGACGGAGAAGTCTGGCCGAAGCCGATCAATTCAAATGCAGTCAAGCGTTACTATGCGTAATTTTCATGTTTTCCTCATATGATGCATTGAACTACGCCTGACCTGATTCCCGTTTAAGAGAGGATACGTAGGCAGCCCAATGGGTTCGGTCACAATTCAATAAAATTTTCATTTTTCCCCGAAATTGGAAATTGGGGAAGAATTTTGAAGAGGACCCTCAAAATTCCAAAGTAATTTCAGCCGATCGTCGCACGAGCAACAAGAAAAAACGTCAACCCATCAAACTGGGCCAGAATTTTGAGGAGGACCCTCAAAATTCCGTAGCGGGAGAGGTTGCAATGTCCTGAATTACGTCACAATCGGCGGTTCATCTAAAAAGCTATTTTAATTATATGTTTATGTTATACTTTTACAAAATCATGCATGTCTATTATTGAAACTGCTTTGTTTAGCAACGCTACCCCAATGATACAGACGGTATCACCAGATCAAAGCCGAACGAGTCCAGCAAAGCCAGCAGGGATACGAACTAACCGTCCCATTTACAAAACTCACAATTTTTCTTTGGATGCAGACACTCGGATTACGAAATCATAGAACATATTCTACGTCCATTATCACACCTCCTTTTTTACCCACTCGAAGGTGATATAAGGGAGTTTTTCCAATTTAAGTGACATTATTCGAAATTGGATTATTTATTCATTTTTATTCAGAGTCGCCACTTGGGATGGTTTGTTTTCTGGTGTCCCAAGTCACCGGTTTATTTTAAAATCCCAAATCGAGGAAAGTTCGACTTTCCCTTTGAAGTCTACGAACCAGAAATTCTGAATAAGGAATTTTGTTAACCCGAGGGAAGGTGTTAGCCACCCCCGGATTCCGTGGTTCTAGCACGATCTCTTAAACTATCATATTTGGCCTATTATCTGATTTTAATACACGTTTTAGCCTATGGTACAATTTTTACTTTAAACCGCTTTTGATTATTTTAAAGAAGATTTCAACGTCATCTAAAATACATCTTTAGACCGCGCCACATGAAATGCACCCGCAGTCCGAGACACGTTTTATTTAACGTTGTTAAGATTTGGATTTGGGTCACATGAAATGCACACCCGAGTTTAGGAAGGTAATTTTAAATTACGCGCCTAAAGCAACTACGTATTTTCAACGTTGCGAGGGCCATGGAAAATTCAGCTAAATGGCACGCCTCGATTTCTAAAGAATTAGGATGTCACGCGAACACATACACAATTACAATAGATGTACTAAGAGCATGCCCAAAAGTAGTAATCGAAATAATAAGGCAATACCAAATACGACCCTGCCCAAACCCAAAGCTATATTTCCTATCCTTTTCTTTTTTAAGATAAACTTTTAAACCTATCCAAATACATCTTCAAAATAGTACATTATTTACACCAAAAAAAAGAAAAAAAACTAGTAGCATCACAATATTAAAGTCTAAAGAAGGCTAGAAACCAAAAAAAAAAAGTAAAAGTACAATAAATGCATAAGGTAGCCCTCAAATGAACTGTCCTCTCCTATAGAAAAAGCTTATTCAAACCTCAAACAGAGTAACACATCTTTAAGCAAATCACCATGTCGTATTAGTGTCCTTCCTATCCACTAAATCGAAAACCACATATTTACAATAACAAAAATCAAAGCATATGATATGAAACCTCAGATAAAAAACTCCAAGAAGACACCCAACAAACAAAATTTAAACCTTAGCGATCAGAATTTTTCTGGCGACAAATACTGACCAACTAATGCAGTATTATTATCAATAACACAATGAAATAGAAGCTGACCTTACATGGAAAATAAAAGGAATGAATCTGACGACCTCTGGACGGAACTCGAACCGGAAACCAACGACATTACCTCGACAAATCGACGACCTCACTGGAAAACAGGAACTCCGTGGAAAACCAACTGGATTCTGCCAGAATTTGAACGAAACAACAATGAGCTGAACCAGGCACGTTTTCCGGCGAATCTGGACGAGAAACGAGACGCTTCTTTCTTTCTGATTCCTCGCCGGATTTCGGACTGTTTTTTTCGAGGCTTCTTCGAAGTGATTTAAAGGCTAGTTTTACTGGAAGTTGTCAGCTCATTTTGGAGCTCTATTCGGCTGCTTCCATGGAGTTTGAGGGGCATGGGAGTGGTCGTTGTTTTGCTGAAGGAGACGACTTGTGAGGGGGTCTGGTTCGCCGGCGATGGGTCAGAGATTGCTGCTGGGTTCTGGCGGCTGGGGGGAGTTCAGGCGTGTTCCTAGGGTTCGTCCATTTTGTTCAAGGAAGATGAAGGGCTTCAGCTGTTCCTGGTTGAAGAAAAGGATCGAGGAACGGCTGTTTTGTGTTCTCTAGATCTCTAGGGTTATTTTTGTGTCCTCATGAAGAAGAAGAAGATCGAAGGGGTCTATCTTTTGCACTGTTGCGGCCAGATCTCTCCTAGGCGTTATTTTTTTGTGTAGGTTTATATTTTAGGTGTAGGTACAATATAGGAGTAGGGATTAGGTATAGGAGTAGGGATTAGGTTAGGGATATGGCCTAGGGATTATGGGCTAGGGAAATGGGCCAAAGACTAAAAAAATATGGACTACAAGATTTATAAAGACGGTATAAACCAACCTAAAACTAATTCCTCCTTCTAAAATTATGTACAATTATAATATAAAAATATAAAACTAATTTTAATTAGTTGAACTAAACNTTTGTGTTTTCAAGATTATAAAAAAAAATAAAGATAAGGTACTATTTTTGTATATTTTTTATTGAAATTTACCACAGATACGTAAACTAAAATATTTTTTTGTAATTTTCATTTTTGTGACGAAAAAAAGTAAAAGAGTCAAAATTAGTTGAAATAGCTATATTAGGCCTAGATTAAATATTTACGTGCTAAAAATATGAAAAATCTTGGGGAGGGTTAAAAATCACATGTCTATATCCATAGAAAAATCATTGTTCAAGAATACGATTCTCCGAACCATTGCACTTAACAACATATGCTATCATCACGCGCCCATGATGTTCTGTATGTCACAATGCTCCCAGTAATCACTACGCCGCAATCTGCTATCAGCTAGGAAACTCTACTGTCATTTGCTATTTTATTTCTTGCATAAGGCTACTATTCTGCCTTCGAGGTTAAGCTCTACCTCCATCTGCATCTGCATTGTATAAGGCTACCATTCTGCCTTCCAACTTGCATAAGGCTACCATTCTGCCTTCCAACTTGCATAAGGATACCATTCTGCCTTCCAACTTGCATAAGGCTACTATTCTGCCTTTCGAGGTTAAGCTCTACCTCCATCTGCATCTGCATTGCATAAGGCTACCATTCTGCCTTCCAACTTGCATAAGGCTACTATTCTGCCTTCCGAGACTAAAGGTTATCTCCATCCACATTGCACGGCTGAAAGATCGCCACATTGCACGGCTGAATGATCGCCTCATAGTACATTTGCATGGCTGAAAGATCGCCACATATTACATTTGCATGGCTGAAAGACCGCCACATTGCACGGCTGAAAGATTGCCTCATATCACATTTGCATGGCTGAAAGATCGCCACATACTACACCTGCATGGCTGAAAGATCGCCTCATACTACATTTGCATGGCTGAAAGATCGCCACATTGCATGGCTGAAAGATCGTCACATATTACACCTGCATGGATGAAAGATCGCCACATACTGCATTGCACGGCTGAAAGATCGCCACATGCTACTGCATCCTTCATGGGCTGAAATATCGCCAACTCATCCAAAGGCATCATCGTTCGGAGGCACCATCCTCATAGCCTGAGACACCATGTCATGGCCTGAGGAGCCCTTTCAATCTCTTGCATATCATTATTCAAAGGCATCATGGTTCGAGGGCACCATCCTCATAGCCCGAGAGCATCATTTCATGGCCTGTGAATCCTTTATTATGTGCTTCATGGCACAGGACACCATGGTCTAAAGACGTCATCCTAACCGTCCGAAGACAACATTCATGGTCCGACAGGAATTTGCATCATGTCTAAATTACGCACAATATATGCTTGTATTATTTATTTGCAGGGAACCGGCAAGCAACAGCCATCCTGGCAGGAGCCTTTCCATTCCAGTGCCCGCATCCACATCAAACCTAACCATTCCCGTAAGCCTTTCCCTCACCCTGAACGAAGCATTGCGTCTGTTCTTGGAAAGTACCCGTCGGCATACTCCGCCAACGGATCCTGAACTACATAAATCCTGATTCATGTAAAACCACGGATATGTAGGCAGCTCAGAAGCCAGGGCACGTCCTATCTTCTTCAAACCGTTTCGTTCGGTCAAAATTGGCCATCAAATCTTTACCTGATAACTCTTTCATCCTTCCCGGGTAAAGAGGGGCAACTGTTGATAACCAATTTTTCCCTATATATATTTTAACATGCAAAGTACCTTCAAAATAGCATATGTATGCATATATAAGTATATCCAAGTGTTCATTATTTTTCCTCAATTTTTAAAGGGTTTTAAATCAATTTATTTCCCTATTTTATCCATAAAAATCCAATAATTGTTTCCAAAATTATCATTTTGGTGATTCACTTGTTGAACTTTTTATGCTAAAATATAGCTAGGGGGATCTTTGCATATTTTTACAAAATTATTTAGTATTTTTTTAAGGCTAAATTGCATAATTGCATCATTAGCCTCTTTTAGGATTTAATTGCTTTTATGTTCATAAAGATTAAGTCCAGTATTTTTAAATAATTAATTATATGTCATAAATCATTTTAGTGCTTTCAATTTATTTCCAGAAATTAATTTGCTATGTTTATAAAATAAATAGGGAAATGGCTGTTTAGAATCTAGCCAGATTTGATTTCAATTATAGCCCAAAATTGACCCCAATTTGAACCCAATTTCCCCTGGCCCAATTCCTTTTAAATCCGACCCCTTACCCGTTTAAATAACCCAACCCGGTCTCCCACCTAACCATTTCAATCCCAGCCGTTGATCACTTAGATCAACGGCTCCCGTTCCCCCTTACCTTAATTAACTCCAAACGACCCCAAAACCCTATCATTTCTCACCCACCGCCGCCCTTGAATTCCCCTTCTCTCTCAACTCTATCTGAAACACCTACAAACCCTAGATGCCTCCATCAAACTACACCCTAATCCATGGCCTTCTGTGGTCATTCGAGACCTGTACCAGCTTTCCATGGCTTCTACGCGTTTGGTTCTATGGTTTCATGACCAGACTTCGAAGGAGTTTGGTCCAGTCCTTGCTCGACTGGCGTTCATGGCCTTTCTCCGGCAAGCCATGACCTTTTCCGGCAATTTATGGCCTTTCAAGGCGGGTCCTTGACCTTTTCTTGTTAGGTCGTTAACTTTCGAGACCCTTCTCATTTCTTTTGGGTTTTCCGAAACCCTAATCTCTAAGATCTTTCTATTTCTTTCAAATCTGCTTTAGATATGTACTCGTTGTGACTTTCTTGAGTGTTTCTCGAAGGTTCTTTAACTTGCTTTCAAAACGACTCTTCATTTTTTCCGATTAGGGTTTTCCTTTAAGTTTTTTCAAGAAATCTCTTCTCTAATTTTAACGTGTTTCTGATTTTGCTATGTTTTGTTCATGTTGTTTTTCTATCTGAGTAGCATGTTGAAAAATCCTAATTCCTTGTGGGTCTCATTCGAATCCTGAAGTTGTTTGTTTAATGTGTACTTGTTTAACTAAGTTCCTCGTTCTTGTTTGACTTATTTGTGTTACCATTTTTTAAACTCGATTATTGTTGAAAAGCCCTAGGTCTTTGGGGTCTGAAATTGTTTGTTTGAGTACTTGACTCAACAGAAAGCTTTTGTTTTAAACTTTCTTTTCCTTATGTGACTTATCTGATTTTTTTTTGCTATCTTTCAACTCGACTAGGGTTGAAACCCTAACTTTTCAAAGGGTTTCCTCGCCTGCTACTTTGAAACCTTTTGCATGTTTCTGATACTCTATTTTCTTCCCTGCCGATTCAATGTGACTGGACCTACTTGATTAACTATGCTTCGAATATTTGCTTTACTACTGAACCCTAGTTTATTTCTGCCACTACTGCCCGTTTGTGATTTTGTCGATGAGTTTGGCCTCGCATGTCTGATGACCTTGTTCACTTTATTTGTATGCTGAAGTTTCTTCCTTGATTTTGTGACTGATTTCTAAAGTTTCCCTTTTTATGAACCCTGATTTCACTCGTCCGTTCAAAATTGATTGATTCTTTTTCCATTATTGTAATATTTACCTTGCTGAATCTATTTCCAAAATAAGCATATTTCTGTACTTAGACTTGATTACTTACTTAATGTTTTTACTACTCCTTTTATGGCAATAATCAGTCTATCTCTAAACTAATTTCTTTCCTTATTTGAATCTGTTACTACCCGTTAAAGAGTGATTCCTTAATTAAAGGGAGTCACTTGGGTAATTGATTCTGACTGGAGATTGTTTCTATATTTGTATTAAAACTTTACTTATTACCTTCCTTCACTCGTTTTCAAAAAAAAACTATAAATACCCTGCACCCCTCTTCTTTCAAGACGAACACAAGGAACGAAACACTTGAGTTCAGAACACACACTTCACTCAAAACTCTCTCTCTTTTTCTCTGTTGCTACTTGTGTTGCTGCCTGGTCTAGCCAGCTGAAAGCCAAGGCTAGGCTGTGGAAATTTGCTTACGTTTCTTTCTGCATTTGCTTCTTTACTGGTATGTTGTAATTAATTTTCCAGCACTAACAACAACATGTTTCTTTACTATCTCCTTCAGTCTTGCCTATTTCCGACTTGTGTTTAATCAAGTTCCATTACTGAGCATGCTGTAATCTGCCTCTTTCTCTTCTGATTAATGTTTTCTTATGTATGAACTTTGTCAGTCACTTATTATGACTTATGAATCCCAAACCCCCATATCCCCTATGTGTTTGTATTCCTCGGTTGGTTGGGGGCATGTCCGCATTAGACATTGCTGTGCATAACCCAAACCTGACCCTCCCTGGGGTCATAACCTTCATATCCCCTCTATGTGTTGTATTCTCTGGTTGATTCATGGGTATGCCAGCACCATCTATTGCTGTGCATGTCCAAACCTGACCCTTCCTAGGGTCATATGCTCCCTGCAATGTATTCCCAAACCCTTGACCCCTTTGTATGAAAATGCTGATATTTAGCTTTACTACTACAGTTTTTTACCCTTACCCCTCTCTATTCCCCACTCAGTTTTTAAATCTCTGTTTCTGCACTTCCACTATACTCTTAGACTTAGGTTCTGCCCCTCTTATGTGAGCCTTGCCTTGGGACCCATGAGCTCCCTCTGAACTTGGACACATAAGGGCTGGCCCTTCCACATTGCACTCATCTCTATTTGGTTATGCAAACTTGGGTGTAAGCACTGCCCGGGGTCCCTTGAGACCCTTAGGGAACTTTGACACACCCAAGTTTGAGAAAGGCTTTGAAACAAGTGGCATTTGAGGTGTTTTTGTTCCATAACTCAGAGATGAAGCAGAATCAGGCTTCCTATGGTTGTAATTTCTTATTTTACATTTTTGATGTAATTCAGCAATTGGTCTATAATAATTTGTAAATATTTGGGGGTTGGTAAGTGAAAAAGGGCTGGGAAATTATGCATGCTTAACTATTAGAAGGGTATGTAACATGCCTATAGGACCTGTTTTCTATATGATTAACTCAGTATTTAGAAATAGTAGTCCTAAGTTCCTCCGGTACTGATAGGAATGGGACGGGTTATAGCATGCAATAGTGGACGAGACCAATCCGCGCTTTAATACCTCGACGGGGTGGGAAGGGTAGATATGGATATGATGATCTGTGTGCTAATTCCACGTATAGCCCCTCTTTAGAGGAGTGATTGCCGGGTATTGCATTGATGTGATCCATATTATAAATAAACCTAGGACCCCCTTTATATTCGTTAGCATGCTTAGTTATAACTCTTTCGAACTTTGTTTAACTTTTATCATTTCCAAGCACTTGTGTATTGAAATCCCCTCTTATTTGAGCCTTATGTGTTTACTTGTAATTGCACAAATTCACAAAAAACTATATGGCCGGAAACCACACTAGTGGATCCTGAGGGGTGCCTAACACCTTCCCCTTAGGATAATTTCAAGCCCTTACCCTATCTCTGGTTATCAAACAAACTTAGAAGTGAACTTTATAGGTGTCCTAATGCACCTTAAATCATTAGGTGGCGACTCTTCAAATACAAAACCCAATTCCCAAAAGGAATGAGTTGTCCTATTCCCAAAATGTCATAAACCCGATTTTCCGATGCAAAGAGGGAAAAAGGGGGCGCGACACTTAGTAGAGGATATTGCAGCTTCACTGTTACAGTATACTAACACTGGTTCAGTATTTTCTGCGATATCCAACAAATATTACAAGAACTTTTTCAACCAAAGAGCTTCTTGTGTTGCGCTGCGAGAGCCATGTATTCGGCTTCCATCGTAGATAGTGATAAACATGAATGTTTCTTACTACTAAATGATATGGCTCCATCATTGAGTAAGAAAATATATCCTGAGGTAGACTTCCTTTCGTCTAGATCTCCTCCACGATCAGCATCACTGTATCCAACTAATCGCAGATCCTTGTCACCTTGGTGACAAAGGGCATAATTAGCAATTCCCTTCAGATATCTCATGATCCTCTTTACTGCTTGCTAATGTACTAAACCTAGGTCGGTTTGATATCTACTTGCCAAGCCAACTACATGACAGATATCAGGCATAGTGCACACTATAGCATACATTAGACTTCTGACTTCCCTCCTATAAGGAACTCGGCTCATTATTTCGGTCTCTTCGGGAGTCTTAGGACACATCTGACTTCCCAAGGTATGGCCTTTACTGATAGGAGTTTCAACTGGGCTACTATTTTGCATATTGAATTGTTCAAGAACTTTTCTTATGTAATTCACTTATGAGAGATACAATAGTTTCTTTGGACGATCTCTTGAAATCTTAACTCCAAGAATATATGCAGCTTCACCCATATCTTTCATCTCAAATTGGGATGATAACCATGACTTATCTTGGTTATAAACTCCTTATCATTTCCAGCTATAAGTATGTCTTCTACAAACAATGTTAAAAATCACAAGCTTGTTCCTTGATCTTTTGGTATAAACACATTGGTCTTAATCCATCATGGTAAAACCATTGGATACAAGAACATTCTGAAAGTGTATATACCACAACCCTGAAGATTGTTTGAGGCCATAAATAGACTTCAAAAGTCTACAAACCTTCTGTTCGTGGCCCTTTTCAATGAAACACTCAGATTGTTCCATATAAATTTTTTCATCTAATTCTCTATTGAGAAAGGCAGTCTTTACATCCATTTGATGTAATTCAATATCCAAGCTTGCAACAATAGCTAGAACCAAGCGAACCGAGGTAAATCATACAGCAGGCAAGAAAGTCTCTTCGTAGTCTATCCTTTTCTGCTGTGTATACCCTTTCGCCACTAGTCGAGCCTTATATCTCTTAATTGCACCATCAGCCTTGAGCTTAATTTTAAGAACCCATTTGCTCCCAATTGCTTTGCGTCCTTTGGGGGGTCAACTAGTTCCCAAACTTTGTTGACTCTCATAGACTCCAATACATCTTCCATTGCTTTTGTCCATTTATCCTTAGAAGGGCATGAGAGAGCCTCTTTTACATTTTTAGGCTCGTTTTCTTCATGTAGGAGCATCATAAATAGTTTGCCACCTTCAACCTCAAATCATCAGTGGGGAATCTTTTTATGAGAACCACGTCTTATTTGTGATTCATTATTGTTCCCATTTGGATCAATGTTGTTCCCACTCAGATCAAGAACATTTATCCTGCTCCCACTTGGAACAAGATCTGTGACCATCTCGCTCCCACTTGGAATAAGATCCGTTTGATCACTTCCACTAAATGTAGAAGGATTACTTTAATTCGCATCTGATGATGAAGGAGGTCTTTGATGAGAAACTAATTCATCATCTGCTAAAATTCTCCTACTTAAATGAAGTGATCCTTGTACTTCTTGATCCATTATATCAAATAAGGTTAGGTCTTAACCTACCTTTACCTTCTTAGGGAAGTCATCCTCTAAGAATGTGACATCTAGTGATTCAAACTCAGTTACACTCCCACCATCTTGCTGACCTATAAACACATAACCCTTTTGTAACGACCTGACCGGTCGTTTTGAGCATTTGCATTCCGGTCAGTTGTTTGAAGCCCTGAGTAGTTTCATATGATGTATTATGACTTGTTTGAATTGTCATTTTTGGTTTTCAGGTGATCCGGAGATGGTTTGGAAGAATAATTCTCAACTAGAAAGCTTTAAGTTAGAAGAGTTGACCAAGTTTGACTTTTGTGTATTTGACCCCGGATCGGAGTTTTGATGGTTTTTTAGGTCCGTATGGTGATTTGGGACTTGGGAATATTCCCGGATTTGCATTTGGATATTTCTCGAAGGTTCTAGCATTAATTGGCGAAAGTTTGCAATTTGGAGTTTTGGTATGTTCATAAGTTTGACCGAAAGTTGACTTTAGTGATATCGGATTTCGGATTTTGGTTATGGGAGTTGGAATAGCTTTGTTATGTCATTTAAAACTTGTGTGCAAAAATTGAGTTCATTCCCAGTTGATTTGATATGGTTCGGCACGATTTTTGGAAGTTGAAAGTTCAAAAGTTCATTAAGTTTGATTTGAGGTACGATTCGTGGTTTTTATGTTGTTTGATGTGACTTGAACTTCTAATAAGTCCGTATCACGTTTGAAGACTTGTTGGTATGATTGAATGGGATCTCGAGGGGCTCGGGTGTGTTTTGGATCATTGGTTGAGAAACTAGTTAAGGATTTGGAGTTTGACCATGGTCAATATCGGGTCAAGATGACCTCTTTTCGGTGTTTTGAGTGCGCGAGCATGTTCGTAGCGTGTTTTATGATTGAAACACATACATGGTTTGTGTTCGAGAGGTTGCAAATGAATTTTAGGTGCTAAAACGAAAAATTCTTTCGTTGCTGTTTTTCTGGTGTAAAAATAATTACGAAAATGTTATTTTTATCCCTTAAATTTTCCGACTTCTTTTAAAACTTCAAAACATCATATCTCCTTCGTTATAAAGTCAAATGGAGTGATTCAAAAGCCTAACTTGACTGAAATTTCACAAAAAATTCATTGGAGGAATCAAAAGCGAGTTTCAAGATCGTTTGCCATATGAAACGAGGCAGCTGGACAAAATATTTAATATTGAGGGTGTCACGACCCCGGTTCGCCCTCCGTGAACCGTCGTGACGGCACCTAGTCTCCACGACTAGGTAAGCCTAAAATGCGGAAAATAAACCAAATTTTCGGAAGAAAAACAAGTTTAAACAGAGGTAGAGTAAATCAACAACGTCTAAGAGTGCCGCCTGGCATACACAACATTAATCTCTCAAAAACTAATACATAAATCCAAGACCCGGAAACCCATGAATCACAAGCTAAGAAATACTACATAGCTCTAACTCCGGAACGTCTAACAAGAACGGAAATACAGAAGGGCTAATACTAAACAGCAAGAATAGAAAGAGAATCCTCGGTCTGCGGACGCGGCAGATATACCTCGAAGTCGCTATAGCAGTCGCCTCGCCTTAGGGGTGATAGGACTGACTCGAAGTACCTGGATCTGCACATGAAAAACATGCGCAGGAAGGACATGAGTACACCACAGCGGTACTCAGTAAGTGTCAAGCCTAACCTCGGTTGGGTAGTGACGAGGAAGGTCAGGGCCCTACTGAGGTTAAATAGAATATAAAAATTCAACAGCGCAAATAAGAACAGTATAAATAAGTGCAGCAGTGAAAGTATCACAGGACATAGAGAATAATGACAACTGAAACAGAAACAAGAATCACAGTAAAACCAGTACGGCTCAATGCAGAAGTTACAGTCGGGGGATCTCCCAGGATACCGTCCTGTAGTCCCCAAATATAAATGTCTAGTGGATCTCCCGGGTGCAGTCCCGTAGTCCAACTCATAAAGGCGCGGGGATCTACGGGAATGCATTTTCTGTAGTCCCAAATATAAATACTCAGTACTGGGGAATCTATCGGGTGCAATCCCGTAGTTCCAATGTAAAAGTGCAGGGGGATCTCCCGGAATGCATTTTTCCGTAGTCCCAAAGTAAACATACAGGGGAGCTCCCGGGATACCGTCCCATAGTCCCAAATAAACACACAGCAGCAACAAGAACTCGATTCGATCAATTTCATACCAACGTAAAGCAGATAATTCTACCTAGCATGCTTCACGTAATATAAATAAGGCAGTTAAGACAAGCAGAGCAATTTAGTCAAGTAGACATGCTTCTATAGACTAACAGCAGGCTAAATTTCCAGATAGCCTAAGCAAGAAGAGGAAGAACACAATTTAAGGTTATTTTTGATGAAAATCGGATTTCCAACAATTAGCACAAGTACACACTCGTCACCTCACGTACAAGGCATTTCAATTATCACAATATCTATCCTAAGGGGAAAATCCCCCACATAAGGTTAGACAAACCACTTACCTCGAACCGGCTCAATTGTCAACCTGAAACCACGTTCTTGCCACGAGTATCCGACTCCAAATGGCCCAGATCAATTCAATTCAATTTCATAATGTAAATAACACTTCAAGTAACTGATTCTACAATTAAATTCTATGCTAGTACGCGAAATTAGGTAAAATTACCAAAATGCCCCCCCCCCTCGGGCCCACCTCTCGGAATTGGGTGAAATTTATATTTCCAGAATGCTCACACTCTCACGAGTTCATGCATACCAAGATTACCAAAATCGGACCTCAAATGGTCCATAAAATCCTCATTCAAAGGCACCAACAAGTCTAATACCACTGTCCAAACTTGTACCAATCCTTAAAACACCTAAAACAACATCAAAACCTCAAATTGACCATGGATTCAAGCCTAAGAACTCTAAATTTCTAAAAATACGCATTCGATCAAAAAGTCTATCAAACCTCGTCCGAATGACCTGAAATTTTGCAAACACGTCACATTCAACACTACGGAGCTACTCCAACTTCCGGAATTCCATTCCGACCCTCGGATAAAAATCTCACTATCGAACCACAAACTTCAAAAATCCATCTTTCGGCATTTCAAGCCTAAATTAGCTACGGACCTCCAAAACACAATCCGAACACACCCCTAAGCCCGAAATCACCCAACGGAGCTAACGAAACCATTGGATTTCCATTCCGAGGCCGTCTTCACACTTTTCCGACTATGGTCAAATTTCCAAGACTTAAGCTCTCATTTAGGGACTAAATGTCCCAAAACTCTCCGAAATTCAAAATCGAACATCCCGGCAAATTCAAAATAGCAGAAATAAACACGCGGAAAAGCAGAAATAGGGGATCGGGGCGTAAATTCTAAAAATGACCGTCCGGGTTGTTACATCCTCCCACACTTAAACATTTGTCCGTCCTCGAACGAGCACAGAGACATACCTGAAGTAGTGAAAAGATGAGGGTACCGGCTACGCATATCCTGCTCGGTCTCCCAGGTCGCCTCCTCGACCGGCTGACCCCGCCACTGAACCTTCACTGATGCAATGTTCTTTGACCTCAGCTTCCTAACCTGCCTGTCCAATATTGCCACTGGCTCCTCAACATAAGATAGATCCTTTTCCAACTGGACTAAGCTGATATCCAACACGTACGACGGATCACCGTTATATCTCTGGAGCATCGAAACATGAAATACCGGATGAACTCCTGCCAAGCTGGGAGTTAAGGCGAGCTCATAAGCAACCTCCCCACACGCCTCAAAATCTCAAAAGGGCCAATAAACCTCGGACTCAACTTCCCCTTCTTCCCAAATCTCATAACGCCTTTCATAGGCGAAACCCGAAGTAGAACCTGCTCTCTAACCATGTAGGAAACATCCCGAACCTTCCGGTCCGCGTAACTTTTCTATCTGGACAGGGCTGTACGGAGTCTATCCTGAATCACCTTGACTCTCTCCAAAGCATCCTAAACCAAGTCTGTGCCCAATAATCTAGCCTCACCCGCTCGAACCAACCCACCGGAGATCTACATCGCCTACCATATAAAGCCTCTTACGGTGCCATCTAAATGCTGAACTGATAGCTGTTGTTGTAGGCAAACTCCGCCAATGGCAAGAACTGATCCCAAGAACCTCCAAACTCAATCACACATGCACCGAGCATATCCTTAAGAATATGAATAGTGCGCTCGGATTGTCCGTCTGTCTGAGGGTGAAATGCTGTGCTCAACTCCACCTGAGTACCCATCTCCTGCTGTACGGCTCTCCAGAATCGCGGTGTGAACTGAGTACCTCTGTCTGAAATGATGGAAACTGGAACACCACGCAGACGGACAATCTCCCGAATATTAATCTCCGCCAACCACTCCGAGGAATAGGTAGTACACACAGGGATGAAATACGCGGACTTGGTCAGCCAATCCACGATAACCCAAAGGGAATCGAACTTCTTCAAAGTCTGTGGGAGCCCAGATACGAAGTCCATGGTGATCCACTCCCACTTCCACTCTGAAATCTCTATCTGCTGAAGCGATCCACCCGGTCTCTAGTGCTCATACTTCACGTGCTGACAATTAAGGCACCGAGCTACAAACCCAACTATATCTTTCTTCATCCGCCTCCACCAGTAGTACTGCCTCAAATCCTGATACATCTTTGCGGCTCTCAGATGGATGGAATACCGCGAACTATGGGCCTCCTCTAGAATCAACTCCCGAAGCCCATCAACATTGGGTACACAAACGCGACCCTGCATCCTCAATACTCCGTCATCACCAATAGTCACATCTCGAGAATCGCCATGCAACCCTTTTTCCTTGAGGATAAGCAAATGAGGGTCATCAAACTGACGCTCCCAGATACGGTCAAACAAGGAAGACCGAGAGACCATGCAAGCTAGAACCCGACTAGGCTCCGAAAGATCCAATCTCACAAACTGGATGGCTAAGGCCTGAACATCCATCGCCATAGGCCTCTCTGATGCTGGTAGATAAGCCAAACTCCCCAAACTCTCTGCCCGGTGGATCAAAGCATCGGCCACCACATTGGCCTTGCCCGTGTGATACAAGATAGTGATGTCATAATCCTTCAGCAGCTCTAGCCATCTCCTCTGACACAAATTAAGGTCCTTCTGCTTGAATAGATGCTGCAAACTCCGGTGATCAGTATATATCTCATAAGGCACACCGTACAAATAAAGGCGCCAGATCTTCAAGGCGTGAACAATGGCAGCTAACTCAAGATCATGAACAGGATAATTCTTCTCATGTATCTTCAATTGTCTGGACGCGTGGGCAATCACCCTACCGTCCTGCATCAATACGGGACCAAGGCCGACTCTCGAGGCATCACAATAGACAGTATAAGACCCCGAACCGGTAGGCAATATCAAAACTGGGGCTGTAGTCAAAGCTGTCTTGAGCTTATGAAATCTCTCCTCGCACTCTTCCGTCCACTAAAACGGAGCTCCCTTCTGGGTCAGTCTGGTCATAGGTGCTGCAATAGATGAAAACCCCTTAACAAATCGACGGTAATAACCCGCCAAGCCAAGAAAATTGCGGATCTCTGTAGATGAGGATAGTCTGGGCCAACTCTGCACGGCCTCTACCTTCTTCGAATCCACCTGAATACCCTCTCTCGAGACCACGTGACCCAAGAACGCCACGAAATCCAACCAAAACTCACATTTCGAGAACTTAGCATACAGCTTCTTTTCTCTCAAGGTCTGGAGCACTGTCCTCAGGTGCTACTCATGATCTCCCCGACTCGTGGGCTATACTACCA